>NC_053023.1:389261286-389282680 GCF_003073215.2 Triticum urartu | reverse complement strand
TTCATCAAGTACGACTACAACTCCAAGGATTCCCATCAAGATGGTGTGGATCCAAAAGAAGAAGAACTAGAGAGTTCTTGAGGGTGACTCCGCCAACATACTTCACTCTTATCATTTTGGCAAGAACAAGTGCAATCAAACTTCCACATCTTGCACTAGTTCAAGGAGTCACAAACCCTCTTGTTGGTAAGACAAGGGACAAGGTAACCTAAAAGTTTTCATGGACATCATCTTGTGTGTGCATCACTCTATGTCTATGGATATCCTTGTTTGTTCCTTGTGGGACTAACCCATGTAGGTATTGAAAGTGCAATTCACTCAAATGGATAGCTCCAAGTGATCTACATCAACATTGAGCATCCACATCTTCAACATCTACATGAAGTCATCATCGACAAAACCCGAGGTTAGTTCATCCCTCTAAGGGGGGATATCACATCTAGGGGGAGCTTTACTCTAAGACTTGAGCTAAAGCAACTCTAAAGATGTGAACACAACAATGCTTTATGTAAAAGTGATAACCCCACTTGAGCTTAAACGATGAGTATGACCTATGATCAAGTGTTCTCACTTGACTCCTAAGTCAGTATACTCATATATAGATGACCTTGTCATCGCAAATTGCTTGATAGATGCTAGAATTGGTTGTGCATGCCTTGTCACATATTTCATTTGCCATCTTATTGTGTCATCATGTTGGTTGCATATTTTACTCATTTGAGGACATCCATTTGTTGTTTTGATTGTTTGGCTTTATTTTCTTTTGCCAAGTGGATGGACAAGAGTGCCTAAGAACCTCCTCTAGCTATCTATGCTTTTCTCGTCTCAAACTCTATTCATGCTACATCACAAAATTTGATCAAGTCAGATTCGAACCACTCTGTGTGAGGAGCGCTCGGAGTCCCCGATTCGTCATAGACTTAAACTTCCAAAACCTCTTTATGATTCTCGGTCTGACCGATACCCCACTTTCGGTCCTACCGAGATCATTAAGTTGATCTAGGTTTTCGATCATCTGCAACCGCTGTCAATCACACACCAGTTTCACACGAGTACCAGCCTCTGTTATAGATCATCTGGTGCCCGAGTGCTCGGTCTCACACCGACAGGGTCGGGCTATATATAGTCACGGGCAAAAATTTGGAAATTTCTCCGAACCCCTTCGCCCCGCGCGATAGCCTGCTCTGCCAACTTGGTCTCCGGATCGTCTCCTCGCCGCCAGCCGCCTCCAGTCGCTGGTCTCCATCGCCGTCAACGGAATTCAACCCCGCCGTTGCCGCCGTAGCGAGTCTCCGCCGAACTAGGGTATGGACTCGATCACAGTGCTATTCCCCGTCCGATTCCTAGCACATTGTGTTCTTAATGATTCTTGCCACGATTGAAACACTCCTATCCAGTCAATGCGTTCGTAGATTAGTTTTGATTCGAAAATTTTAGGGTTAGGTTTCCGCCGAAACCATCTCGGACCCACCGAGTTGAAAAACTCGGTCCCACCGATTTGGCTTATGCCATTGCACAAGTGAGACTCGGTCTGACCGAGAATTACTTATCGGTGTGACCGATTTTGGAACTTTGTGAAACCCTAGCAGTCTCGGTGCCACCGAACTGTGACTCGGTCTGACCGAGTTCACTAGTTTAGGTTCCAAAACTGCTTCGGTATCACCGAGTTTAAAAATCGGTAGATCCGAGATGATTTCAGTGGGAAACTAAAACTAAGTTTTTGGTCATTCTTTTGCAAAAATCTCTGCATTTTGTGATGCTCATCTATTCTACCTCATCTATAAACTATTCACAGGGTCAGCAGTCAGCTTGTTCATCATGTCAGACCAGAGTGATAGCCAGAACATGTCAGAAGAGCAAGTGCAGATGAGTGAGGGCACTAGTCCCTCAAGTTCTTCAGATGAAGGCAGCAGAGCACCCCTAGCAATCTGCCAAAAGCTGCCACCAGACAGAGGAAGAAGAGAACCTCAGAATCAGAGGATGAGGATTATGTGGCAGAAGAGGAAGCAACTTCAAAGAGAGTAGTGCTTGAGAAGGAACATGGCTCAGCTCAAGGCACAAAGCCAGGGATGAAAATCAAAAGGCCAGCAGGCAGGCAGCCTATGTCAAAGGCCAGAGCTTCAACTGAGAAAAGCCTGCACCCTAGAGCCAGTTGCTGCTGAAGGCAAGAAAAGGAAGGAAAGGGTAAGAAGACCGTAGCCAGAGTGCTTGGAAAGGCTTCCATCATGGAAGAAGAGGAAGAAGAAGAGTTGCTGCACCAGCACCTAAGGCACCCAAGCTGAATGGGTGATGCCATAAGATCAGGGTGCAGCTGCTTCCAAGGCCAAGCCAGCTCCAAAGCAAAGCCAAAGAGAAATACAAGAAGCATCCCAGCTGCTGAGAAGAACAAGGCCCCAGTGCCTGAAGCTGCAGAAGAAGATGAAGAAGAGCAAGTTCTTAGAAAGCTCAAGCCCAAGATCCCAGACCACAACGATGCTCATCCTGTGGCTGAGGATATGAAGCTCAGGAGAGACTCAGGGCTGAGGAAGTGGAGAGAAGCAGATCCGTATGCTTCAAAGGAGAAGAACTGCTGTTGACTACGATTTCACACCAAGGACAGCAAGACTTCTATGAGACAGTGCTGCTTGATCAAGAAGCCAATAGTCTGTGATATGAGATGGGTTGAATTGGCAATACATCAAGGACAACGAAGAGTACTACCCTGGAGTGCAGGACAGCTTCAAGGCATGTGGAGTAGAGGACTTTGTTGGGCAGAAGCTCACAAAGTGAATGAGGAGCTTATCATGTAGTTCTACTCCACAGCACATTTTTATCCAGATGGTAGGATAATTTGGATGTCTGAAGGTACGAGGTACCAATCTACAGTTGCTGAGTGGGCACAGCTCATCAATGCCCCAGAGGAGCATGAGGATGACTTGGATATCTATGCCAAGAAGAAGATGGACCACAACTCTATGTCCAATATGTACAAGGAAATTCCAAACGAGGCACTTGATACTTTCAAGTTTGGGTCTGTGCATTATCTTCTGTCAGGGCTGCCAACTATACTGGATCCTTAGGCACACCTTGTTGCCCAAGTCAGGTGATCACAAGATGATCAGAGGCCATGCAATCAACTTGCTACATATTATTTGATGTGCCACAGAAGTTCAAGGTGATGAGCCTCATGGTAGAGACCATTAAGAGGACAGCAGCTGATCAGAAGAGGAGCTGTGGATATGCCCCACAAATTCAGGAGTTAATCAACTCAAGATGGGCACAGGCATATACTTATTGGACAAGGAACACCTGCCCATCCGTCCAGATTTTGAAGATAATCAAGTTGTTATGACTGAGAATGAACCATCATCTGCACAAGCACAAGCAAAGAAGGAGAAGGCAAGGAAGGAGAAAGCTGCCAAGATGCCTACTCAAGAGGAGGCATCTGAATATTTCTTGAAAACCAAACAAGAGCAGCTTGGTTACCTAATTGCATCCACCCTGCGGATTGAGAAAGGACTAGCCACCCTAACTCAGAACCAGGCAAGCCTAGAGAGAATCATGGAACAAAGTTCTATGACTTGGATGTCAAGGTGACAGAGATTCAGACTGCAGTGGAGCAGCTCCAAATGACATGCAGGAGAGGAGAGGCAGGACTACAACTGATGCCTTTGCCAGAGTGCCACGAGGTCCGAGGTCGTCTGCAGTGCCAGTTGCTGACACCAGAGCCACCACTTCTGCACCAGCTACAGCCTTCAGTTCCACCAGCGTCAGCATAAGCTTCGTCCTTGGAGTGCTCCGGACTCCACCACCACCTGAAGATCAAGCCTGAGCGTCGATCTAGCACTATGCATTTTCTAGGAACTTTTTGGTAACTTGTTGCCAAAGGGGGAGAAAAATGTATAGATCATAGGCTTCGAGAGAGAGAGTGTTGCTTTTTTCTCTCTTGCTTTATTTGGTGGTTTTTCGAACTTTTTGCTTTTGAGTGCTTGAGATATCAACTTAATGCTTGTGAATGCTATTATCTTATCTATCTTATGTGATCATTCACTATTCTTGGTGATGAGTGCATGTATTTCATTCTTATCATTTTAAGCGCTCCACCAAGATGTATGTGACATGGAAGAGTAACCCATGACTCTAACTCCTTGTGCATTTGCAGTCCAAAGCAAATTTTAAATATGCACAAATTTAGGGGGAGCTCTTACTTATCACATACTTCTCAAAGCGACGATATATTTCATGCTTATTATCATTTGTCGAAGCTTTGATCTATATGTTGTCATCAATTACCAAAAAGGGGGAGATTGAAAGTGCAACTATCCCTAGGTGGTTTTGGTAATTCATAACAACATATAGCTCATTGAGCTAATGCTATTCCAAGATGATTATTTCAGGAAAGCTCAATGATTGGCATGGCATGGATGTGAAAGTGGAACCCTCAAAATGCTAAGGACAAAGGATTGGCTCAAGCTCAAAAGCTCAAGACTCTTCATTTTATATTTTAGTGATCCAAGATCACATTGAGTCTTTAGGAAAAGCCAATACTATCAAGGAGGGATGAGGTGTTGCTTAATGAGCCTCTTGCTTCATGTGCTTAGTGATATGCTCCAAAACCCTCAACTACTTTCCCATATCCACATATGACCTAAACCAAAAGCCAAACTCGGCCTACCGATTTTCTATCCGGCGCCACCGAGTTTCATGTCATAGCCACTGCCACAAACCCTAGCAATTCGGTTCTACCGATAGGGATCTCGGTCTCACCAAGATGGGATTGCAAACTCTCTGTTTCCCTTTCGTAACTTTTCGGTCACCGAAAGAGCGAATCGGTCCCACCGAGATTGCAATGTAAACTTCAGTGTTTCCCTTTTGTAACTTTTCGGTCTCACCGAAAGAGCAAATCGGTCCCACCGAGTTTGCCTGACCAACTCTCTGGTTAGCTAATTACCAAATTCGGTCTCACCGAGTTTGTGTAATCGGTTTCACCGAGATTACGTTATGCCCAAACCCTAACCAATCGGTCCTACCGAGTTGCATGTCGGTCCCACCAAATCTAACGGTCACTAGGTTTACTTTTCGGTCCGACCGAGTTTTCTGATTCGGTCCCACCGAGATTGGTAAACTGTGTGTAACGGTTAGGATTTTGTGTGGAGGCTATATATACCCCTCCACCCACTCTTCATTCGTGGAGAGAGCCATCAGAACACATACACATTCCAACTCATATGTTTCTGAGAGAGAACCACCTACTCATGTGTTGAGACCAAGATATTCCATTCCTACCATATGAATCTTGATCTCTAGCCTTCCCCAAGTTGCTTTCCACTCAAATCTTCTTTCCACAAAATCCAAATCCTATGAGAGAGAGTTTAGTGTTGGGGAGACTATCATTTGAAGCACAAGAGCAAGGAGTTCATTACCTACACACCATTTGTTACTTCTTGGAGAGTGGTGTCTCCTAGATTGGCTAGGTGTCACTTGGGAGCCTCCGACAAGATTGTGGAGTTGAACCAAGGAGTTTGTAAGGGCAAGGAGATCGCCTACTTCGTGAAGATCTACCGCTAGTGAGGCAAGTCCTTCGTGGGCGATGGCCATGGTGGGATAGACAAGGTTGCTTCTTCGTGGACCCTTTGTGGGTGGTTGCTTCTTCGTGGACCCTTCGTGGGTGGAGCCCTCCGTGGACTCGCGCAACCGTTACCCTTCGGGTGGAGCCCTCCGTGGACTCGCGCAACCGTTACCCTTCGTGGGTTGAAGTCTCCATCAACGTGGATGTAGGATAGCACCACCTATCCGAACCACGGGAAAAACATCCGTGTCTCCAATTGCGTTTGAATTCTCCAAACCCTTCCCTTTACATTCTTGCAAGTTGCATGCTTTACTTTCCGCTGCCAATATACTCTTTGCATGCTTGCTTGAATTGTGTGATGATTGCTTGACTTGTCCTACATAGCTAAAATCTGCCAAGAACTAAAATTGGGAAAAGGTTAAGTTTTTATTTGGTCAAGTAGTCTAATCACCCCCCTTTAGACATACTTTCAATCCTACAGCCTTATCTGAATTGGGCTCCCAATTAACTGATGCAAAGACCCGGCTGGCGGATCAAGAGGCATGAAAGGATCGAGAAGAGGTGTCTAGAGGGGGGTGATTAGACACTAAGTGCTACCAAAAGTTGCAGTTTTTAATTTCTTTAAGTTGAAGTGGAGTTTTGGCACAAGTTTAACAAACACAATACATATCAAGCAAGCATGCAAAGAGTATATGAGCAGCGGAAAGTAAAGCATGCAACTTGCAAGAATGTAAAGGGAAGGGTTTGGAGAATTCAAACGCAATTGGAGACACGGATGTTTTTGTCGTGGTTCCGATAGGTGGTGCTATCGTACATCCACGTTGATGGAGACTTCAACCCACGAAGGGTAACGGTTGCGCGAGTCCACGGAGGGCTCCACCCACGAAGGGTCCACGAAGAAGCAACCTTGTCTATCCCATCATGGCCATCGCCCACGAAGGACTTGCCTCACTAGCGGTAGATCTTCACGAAGTAGGCGATCTCCTTGCCCTTACAAACTCCTTGGTTCAACTCCACAATCTTGTCGGAGGCTCCCAAGTGACACCTAGCCAATCTAGGAGACACCACTCTCCAAGAAGTAACAAATGGTGTGTTGATGATGAACTCCTTGCTCTTGTGCTTCAAATGATAGTCTCCCCAACACTCAACTCTCTCTCACAGGATATGGATTTGGTGGAAAGAAGATTTGAGTGGAAAGCAACTTGGGGAAGGCTAGAGATCAAGATTCATATGGTGGAATGGAATATCTTGGCCTCAACACATGAGTAGGTGGTTCTCTCTCAGAAAATGTGTATTGGAAGTGTAGGTATGTTCTGATGGCTCTCTCCAAATGAAGAGTGGGTGGAGGGGTATATATAGCCTCCACACAAAATCTAACCGTTACACACAATTTACCAATCTCGGTGAGACCGAATTGAAAACTCGGTCGGACCGATTTAGCAAACCTAGTGACCGTTAGGGTTTTCGGTGGGACCGACTTCAACTCGGTGGAACCGATGTGCTAGGGTTAGGGTAAAACCAAAACTCGGTTTGACCGATTACTCAAACTCGGTGGGACCGATTTGGGTAATAACTGAAACAGAGAGTTGGCCAAGCAAACTCGGTGGGGCCGATTGCATATCTCGGTGGGACCGAAAATATTGCAATAGGTAACAGAGAGTTTGCAAGCCCATCTCGGTGAGATCCCGACTGATTAGGGTTTCTGGCAGTGGCTATGTCAACTGAACTCGGTGGGCGGATAGAAAGAATCGGTGGGGCCGAGTTTGATACTTTTGTTGGACATATTTGGAAGTGAGAAAGTGGTTGAGGGCTTTGGAGCATATCACTAAGCACTTTGAGCAAGCAAGCCATTAAGCAACACCTCATCCCTCTTAATAGTATTGGCTTTCCTATAGACTCAATGTGATCTTGGATCACTAAAATAGAAAATGTGAGTCTTGAGCTTGGAGCTTGAGCCAATCCTTTGTCCTTAGCATTTGAAGGGGTTCCACATCCTCTAGTCCATGCCACTCATTGTTGAACTTATCTGAAACATACTAGGTAAAAGTGTTAGTCCAACAAGAGATATGTTGTCATTAATTACCAAAACCACCTAGGGAGCACTTGTGCTTTCAATCTCCCCCTTTTTGGTAATTGATGGCAACATACATCAAAGCTTTAGATAAAGATATAGAAGTAAGCAAGTAAAGCTTTGGAAAGACATGTAACAAGCATAGGCTCCCCCTACATGTATGCAATCATGTGAATATGGTATATAGAAGCATGTGAGAGCATAACCATGACAGAGTAGCAATGTGTTACATGTATCTTGGCTATATGCATCAGAGCAAAGTGATGAAAATATGAGAAATGTACCTTCATGCCCATGAGTCCTTCTTGCAAACAGTATGTACATCAGCAAGAATTTCTCATACACATGATATGATGCATATACTTACCTTGTGGTCTTGAGTTGGCTAGGATGGGATGACCTGCGTAAACAAGGTTAGATAACACAGATGCACCCATACTAGCTAGAGCAAACAAAAGAAACCACAAGAGTACCAAGACTGGGATGACATGTAGAGTGAGTACAGAGTACCACGATAGATATTGACATGTCCCCAAAGAGAAAGATATGCAATGAATTTAATAAATTTCTTTCCCTTGGATGTCTTGCTCCCCCTGAATCTAGCATGGGATACTGCGGAGAAGATAGGGAACAGAAAAACAGAGCTCAAAGAAACAAATGAACAGAGCTAATGCAAATAAGCACATATGAACATGTCTTTCCCCCAAGAAGACATGTGGCATCTCTCCTCTTGAACATCAAGCATCTGGGATCCTTGAAGATTACTCTTTCCTGGAGTATTCCCTCCCCCTAGAGATCTCTCCCCCTAGAGATATGATTAAGCTTTGATGTGATCTCTCTCTCCCCCTTTGACATCAATTTCCAAGAAGGGTCTTCTGGAATTTGTTGTGAATGGGTTCGGTCCTTGAATCACAGTACAAAGCATTAAGGTAAATGTGATGCTTGCAGAGGACAAGATTCATTGAGTGGAGCTGGATCAAGAATAAAGCAGGAATAAATGGCAAAATGTTTTTCCTGTAGTGAAATCGGTGTCACCGAGTTGTATGCTTCGGTTGCTCCGAAAATCTTCGGCTAGACCGGAGACATGAAACCGGTGGAACCGAGTTCATCACAGAGAAAAACACTTGTCACCTCAGCTCACTGAACAAATAAGATCTCACAAAGATTTGCAATGAATTGGATGCAGAAAATGTAGAAGAAAAAGCAAAGAAAAGAAACTAAAAGATCTAGATGAAGTTTTTTTTTGAAAGGGGAAACAAATATGCATGAGAAAAATGCAAGAACACGGAAAGGAACACAAGAGAACTTCATCTAGAGTTGGGCGGTGACAAAGTCACCTATGTTAGAGTATATTGACTTAGGAGTCAAGTGAGATCACTTGATCATAGGTCATACTCATCGTTTAAGCTCAAAATGGGGTTACCATTTTTCGTTTAAGTATCTTGATGTATTCACATCTTGTCGAGTTTCTTTGACTCATGACTTGGAGTAAAACTACTCTAAGATGGAATAACATACCTTGGGTGGCGGTGTTGATCTTGATCATGTAGTTGAACTTGTGTGGGTTGCTCAAGGTTGATGTAGCCCATCAAGAGTTGGGAGCACCCTTTGGATTTTGAGTTCATCTACCTGCATGGGTTAGTTTTCGCAAGGAAGAGCACTTGTGTATCCAAAATGACAATCATGAATCTCAACATAGAATTTTTCAAAGGATATGTTTGAAAGGTTTCGTGCTTCCTTGTCATCAACCATCATTGTGTAGAGACTTGGTGATGTAGAGATTGCTCAAGATGTGAGTGAGTTGCAATCTCATAGAATTAGATTTATCCAAGTACCTACAAGGGTTAGATAACATGCAAGATGCCAATTTTCAAGACATAAGATAATCATCATAGGAGAAATATCAAGTGATTAGTCATAAGCTCAAGTCTTGCATGTATCCAATGGAGTTCCTACTCCAAGTTTGAAGCATGAATGATGTTCAATTCACCTCTTAACCTGCAAAACACTTTCTCATCAAGTGGTTTAGTGAATATATCCGCTAATTGCTTATCGGTGCGAACATGCTTAAGGTTTATGTCACCCTTAGCAACGTGATCTCGAATGAAATGATGACGAACATCAATATGCTTAGTTCGAGAGTGTTGCACGGGATTGTGAGCGATCTTGATAGCACTTTCATTATCACAAAATAATGGAACATGTTTCACATATATCCCATAATCTTTAAGAGTTTGGGTCATCCGGAGTAATTGAGCACAACAAGAACCAGCGACAATGTATTCCGCTTCGGCGGTGGATAAGGATACCGAGTTTTGTTTCTTGGAAGACCAAGACACAAGAGATCTACCAAGGAATTGACAAGTACCCAAAGTGGACTTTCTATCAACCTTGTCACCGGCATAGTCCGAGTCGGAGTAGCCAACAAGATCAAAGGAATCCCTCTTTGGATACCAAATGCCAAAATTTGGTTTATGTATTAAGTATCTCACTATCCTATTCACGGCCTTAAGATGACATTCCTTAGGAGCAGCTTGATATCGTGCACACATGCACACACTTAGCATGATATCGGGACGTGAAGCACATAGATATAACAATGAACCAATCATAGAGCGGTAAACTTTTTGATCAACCGGTTCACCATCTTTGGTCAAATCAAGATGTCCACTAGTAGGGCATGGGTGTAGTCATACCTTTGCATTCTTGCATATTGAACTTCTTGAATAAGTCCTTGGTGTACTTCGTTTGAGAGACAAAGGTGCCTTCCTTAGTTTGCTTGATTTGCAAACCAAGAAAGAATTTGAGTTCACTCATCATAGACATCTCAAACTTCTCCGACATTAGCTTCCCAAACTTTTCACTAAAATGAGGGTTAGTTGATCCAAATATAATATCATCGACATAAATTTGGCATACAAATAGTTCTCAATTAACCCTTTTAGCAAAAAGAGTAGAATCTATTTTTCCAATTTCAAAGCCTTTTTCAATAAGGAACTTGGTCAAGCATTTATACCATGCTCTAGGAGCTTGTTTAAGACCATAAAGGGCTTTGTGAAGTTTGTAGACATGATTAGGTTTCTTAGGATTGACAAAGCCGGGAGGTTGCTTAACATAAACTTCCTCCTCAATTTCACCATTTAGAAAAGCACTTTTAATGTCCATTTGGTACAAAGTGATATCATGGTGATTAGCATAAGCAAGTAAGATGCGAATGGACTCAAGTCTAGCAACGGGAGCATATGTCTCACCATAGTCCATACCTTCGACTTGTGTGTAGCCTTGGGCGACGAGACGTGCTTTGTTGCGAACCACTTGTCCATCTTCATCTTGCTTGTTGCGAAACACCCATTTGGTACCGATGATGTTGTGGTTGTTGTCGGGCTTCTCGACCAATGTCCACACTTGATTTCTCTCAAAGTTGTGTAGCTCTTCATGCATAGCGTTTATCCAATCCGGATCTTCCAATGCTTCTTCAACCTTCATAGGTTCAATGAGAGAGATGAATGAATAGTGTTCACAAAAGTTAGCTAAACGAGTTTTTGAGCGAGTGATTCTCCCGGTTTGGATATCATTGTAGATTTGCTCCACGGGATGATCTTTAGCAATTCTTGCTCGAACTCGTGAAAGCTTTTGCTTGGGTCTTTGTTGAACATCTTCTTCATCTTGTTCTTCTTCTTGGCCTTCTTCATTGTTAGCGTTGTCGTTCTCTTGTCGTGGTGGAGAAGGAGGTTGTTGACGTTCGTCTTGGTGCACTTCCTCGTTTTCTTCATCTTGGTGTGTCCCACTCGTGGATGCTTCCGTATCAACTCTTGGTTCACCTTGTCGTGAGGTAGAAGCTTCCACTTGGATGGACGAGGTACTCTCCTTTATCTCCATTGGACGAATCTTGCCAATAGACAAGTCTTGGATTGCTTCCGAGGTCTTTTGTCTCCTACATCAATTGGCAATTGCTCTACTTGCGAGCCGTTAGATTCATCAAACTTCACATCTACCGTTCTTCAACCTTTCGGGTGAAATTGTTGTAGACACGGTATGTGTGAGAGTTTGAGCCATAACCAAGTAGGAAACCTTCATGAGACTTAGGAGCAAATTTAGAACGACGATGCTTATCAAGAATGTAGCACTTTGAGCCGAATACTCGAAAGTATCCAACTTGGGTTTGTTACCGGTGAGGAGCTCGTATGCCGTCTTGCCGAGTAGCTTGTGAAGATACAAGCGATTTGTTGCATGACAAGCTGTCTCAACCGCTTTCGCCCAAAAGTGTTTTGGCGTCTTGTACTCATCAAGCATCGTTCTTGCCATCTCGATAAGAGTCCGGTTCTTCCTCTCAACAACTCCATTTTGTTGAGGTGTGTACGTAGCCGAGAACTCATGTGCGATCCCTTCTTCGTCAAGAAAGGTGTCCACATTTGCGTTCTTGAACTCCGTTCCGTTGTCGCTCCGAACCTTCTTGATCTTCACGTCAAATTGATTTTGGGCCTTCCTAGCAAAGTTTTTGAAGATCTTTTGGACCTACGATTTGTCATCAAGAAAGAACATCCAATGAAAATCTTGAAAAATCATCAACTATGACTAGACCAAATGAGTTACCACCAAGACTCTTGTAGGCATTTGGACCAAAGAGATTCATATTAAGTAGCTCGAGTGGTCTTCTTGTGGTCATGATGTTCTTAGCGCGATGACTTCCTCCAACTTGTTTCCCTGCTTGACAAGCACTACAAAGTCTATCCTTGTCAAATATGACATCGTTAACGCCAAGGATATGATTTCCTTTAATGAGTTTGTCAAGCTTTTGCATGCCCACATGGCCTAGCCTTCTATGCCACAACCAGCCTTTAGAAGATTTAGCAATTAAGCAAGTTCTAGGTTGAGCCGTTTTAGTGAAATCAACAATGTAAAGATCTCCCCTACGTATATCGGTAAAGACCATTTTATGATTATCTCTACGAAACACTTGGCAGTCTACTTCAGTAAATAGGACATTGAAACCGAAATAAGCAAGTCTAGATACTGAAAGTAAGTTGTAGCCAAGAGATTCAACGAGCATGACATTTTGTATGGAGCTATCATGTGAGATGGCCACCTTACCAAGGCCAACCACCTTACCCTTTGAATTATCACCAAAAGTGACATACTTTCGAGGGCCCGTTTTTCAGCAAGCTCACGGAACATGTCTTTATCTCCGGTCATATGATCAGTACATCCACTATCAAGGACCCATTCCTTTCCTCCAGCCATGTAGCCGCGAAGATTTGCCATAAGACCAAAGTGTCTCATCGCATCATCGAGATCATAGTCACTATCATCATCATCCTCATCAGAGTATCCATGTTCAACATCATCTTGTGATTGATCAATTCCTAGAGAGGGTAATTCATTAGATAAATGATCATTTCTATAGTTATCTTTATGAATTCTAATAGCTCTGGAAATGATATTGCTAATGATTCCAACATCTCCTTTGGCACTCGTAAGATTAGTAAGCTCAAATAAGCAGTCACCAAATTTGGGATCATTGGAACTCATCTTAATCAAGGCAATAGACTTATGGAGGATTTCATCTAGATCTTTCAAGGAATAATTAGGAAAGAGTTCCTCAAGAAATTTCCATATGGTGTAGGCACACTTAAGAGTCGGCAAACATCCAATCAAGTTTCTAGGCAAGCCTCTAGTGATAAGATTAACAGTTCTAAGATTGCGAATCATGTCAATTGACTCATCAAGGGTAGGATGCATGGGATCAACATGAGGTGCACAAGGGCTAGCAATATACTTGTTCAAGTGATATTCATTGAAAATCTCAAGCATTTCACTTTTTTCCACTCATGAAAATATTCTCCATCAAGAATAGGCACTCTATGTCTAAGACTCCCCAAAGTAGACTCATCCATCTTCCTCCAATGGTGTTTAAACCAAGGCAATGGAGACCAATGCTCTGATACCAATTGAAAGGATCGAGAAGAGGTGTCTAGAGGGGGGGTGATTAGACACTAAGTACCAAAAGTTGCAGTTTTTAATTTCTTTAAGTTGAAGTGGAGTTTTGGCACAAGTTTAACAAACACAATACATATCAAGCAAGCATGCAAAAGAGTATATGAGTAGCGGAAAGTAAAGCATGCAACTTGCAAGAATGTAAGGGGAAGGGTTTGGAGAATTCAAACGCAATTGGAGACACAGATGTTTTTGTCGTGGTTCTGATAGGTGGTGCTATCGTACATCCATGTTGATGGAGACTTCAACCCACGAAGGGTAACAGTTGCGCGAGTCCACGGAGGGCTCCACCCACGAAGGGTCCATGAAGAAGCAACCTTGTCTATCCCATCATGGCCATCACCCACGAAGGACTTGCCTCACTAGCGGTAGATCTTCACGAAGTAGGCGATCTCCTTGCCCTTACAAACTCCTTGCTTCAACTCCATAATCCTTGTCGGAGGCTCCCAAGTGACACCTAGCCAATCTAGGAGACACCACTCTCCAAGAAGTAACAAATGGTGTGTTGATGATGAACTCCTTGCTCTTATGCTTCAAATGATAGTCTCCCCAACACTCAACTCTCTCTCACAGGATTTAGATTTGGTGTAAAGAAGATTTGAGTGGAACGCAACTTGGGGAAGGCTAGAGATCAAGATTCATATAGTGGGAATGGAATATCTTGGCCTCAACACATGAGTAGGTGGTTCTCTCTCAGAAAATGTGTATTGGAAGTGTAGGTATGTTCTGATGGCTCTCTCCATGAATGAAGAGTGGGTGGAGGGGTATATATAGCCTCCACACAAAATCTAACCGTTACACACAATTTATCAATCTCGGTGGGACCGAATTGAGAAACTCGATCGGACCGATTTAGCAAACCTAGTGACCGTTAGGGTTTCCGGTGGGACCGATATGCTAGGGTTAGGGTAAATCCAAAACTCGGTTTGACCGATTACTCAAACTCGGTGGGACCGATTTGGGTAATAAGTGAAACAGAGAGTTGGCCAAGCAAACTCGGTGGGGCCGATTGCATATCTCGGTGAGACCGAAAGTATTGCAATAGGTAACAGAGAGTTTGCAAGCCCATCTCGGTGAGACCGAAATCCCATCGGTGAGATCGAACTGATTAGGGTTTCTGGCAGTGGCTATGTCAACTAAACTTGGTGGCTCCGGATAGAAAGAATCGGTGGGGCCGAGTTTGACTTTTGGATTAGGTCATATGTGGATGTGGGAAGGTAGTTGAGGGTTTTGGAGCATATCACTAAGCACTTTTGAGCAAGCAAGCCATTACGCAACACCTCATCCCTCCTTGATAGTATTGGCTTTTCCTATAGACTCGATATGATCTTGGATCACTAAAATAGAAAATGTAGAGTCTTGATCTTGAAGCTTGAGCCAGTCCTTTGTCGTTAGCATCTTGAAGGGGTTCCACATCCTTTAGTCGATGCCACTTAATTTGTTGAACTTGTCTAAAACATACTAGGTAAAAGTATTAGTCCAACAAGAGATATGTTGTCATTAATTATCAAAATCACCCAGGGAGCACTTGTGCTTTCACCCCCGCTGACAGCTTGGACCCACCAGCTATATCTTGGCATACAAGGAAGTGCCTCCTTATTGCGCACAAAAAAATGAATACTCCCCCTGCTAGCTGGGACCCAGCATAGTGGGAGGCTGACTTGCAGGCCTACTAAGTTGACGGGGATGGAGGGCTTTGTCAACTTAGTCAATATGAATGATTCTAGCTCCAGTGACCGTATGATGTCTATCCAACGGCCGTAGTGCTTCCTCAACCTCTGGTCTTCTTGCTCCAGCCGCCCAGAGTAGCGCCGGTCGTGCCGCCTGCTCCTACCTCCCGTGGCCGGCTGTGCTGTCGTGGAGGCCTCACCGCCTCCTACTACTCCCACCGCTGGCCAGGCCCTGCGGCGATGGCAGCCTTACACCGCAGCCGAACCAGTGAACCCTCGTACTCCTCTCCGCATGGGCTTCCACTGCTGCGTCATCCCCTTCCTAGGCCTCACTGTCGTCCACCGCCCTGGTGCTCTCGGCGCAGCGTGGTCAACATGGTCAAGGAATGACTTCCATCGGAAGAGTGCTGTATGTGGAGAGGCTGACAGCTGGCTCCATGGTCGCAGCAAGGAGTGCCTCCTTATTACGCGCAAAATAATGATTCCTCCACCTGATAGCAGGGACCCACCGGACGGGCCACCGTATTTCGCGAAAAAACGTTTCCCCCTGACTATTGGGACCCACTAGCTACATCTTGACATGCAAGGAAGTGCCTGACAGTCGGGACCCACCTGGTCGAAGCATACATAGTGTTGTCATTCTGGTCGCGAACGTGTGCGTACATACGATCGGTCTGTCTGCAAGCTGCAGCGATGAACCGTGGCCGTGCAAGGAAGGGCACGTGTCGTAGTAGAGGTGCGCACATAGCATGTACACGTATGTACAGCGGCCAGGGTGCAAGAAAGAAAATACGGCCACGTACGTACATACGGCCGGGGTCTTGAACACCTACTCGCGCATACGTACGGCCAGGGCTCGTGTACATGGCTAGGTCAGAACGGAGAAACTGCATCATCGTCGTGTTCATGGGAAGGTAACGAAATGCGTCGTGTTCATCGGGAGGCAACGGAACACGTGTTGTTCATCGGGAGCCAACCGGCTTGGACGGAACAGCCGGTGGAAATGAGGCATGGCGTACCGCATAACGGAGGAAACGGCCTTTTCTTCGATCGGCCACGGTGGAAACGTGATCCTGTTCATCGGGAGGGGTCTGGCGTACCGCAAAACGGAGGAAACAGACTTCTGTTGGACCTCCTATGGTCGAAACGGGGTCCTGTTGACCGGGAGGGGTGTGGCGTACCAGAAAATGGAGGAAACAGACTTGTGTTGGAGCGCTACGGTCGAAACGGGGGTCCTGTTCATCGGGAGGGATGTGGCGTACCCCAAAACGGGACTCCCCAGGATACTGTTCATCTCCACCGTCGACCTCCTCAAGCCTCCATGAGGTACTATTCATCCACCGTCGACCTCCTCTAGCCTCCACCTGCGACTGTTCATCCACGGGCTCCTGTTCATCCAGCCTCCACCGGCTACTGTTCAACCAGCCCTCTCCACGGGGTCCTGTTCAACAACCCCTCCTCGGGCTACTATTCATCCAGCCCTCCACCGGCTACTATTCAACCAGCCCTCCACGGGGTCGTCCTGTTCATCCACCCCTCCACCGGCTCGATCGATCGGGGTACTGTTCACCCAGCGGCAACGGCCTCTACTACCACGGGGTCCTGTTCATCCAACCCCCCACCAAGAACTATTCATCCAGCCCTCCACGGGGTCCTGTTCATACACTCCTCCACCGGCTCGATCGATCGGGGTACTGTTCACCAAGTGGCAATGGCCTCTACTACCACAGGGTCCTGTTCATCCAACCCCCCACCAGGAACTGTTCATCCAAACCCCCAACAATGCTCACTGTTCATCCAGAGGCAACATCGATCGGCTTCAGTTAGCAGCAGTAGCGAAGAAATCACTCAGGTTCAGTTAACAGCAAGGGATCGATCGATCGCTCGGGTTCAGTAACACGTAGCCTGCAGTGCAATCTCTCGGGTTCAGTTAGAGCCCAACACCTCGCATACACGCACGTACATACGAGAGAAACGCGCATCGCTCGGCCCCCGACCACCCACCATAAATGGGAACTCCCCAATATTTTCCTCGCCCTCGCTTCTACCACGGTTTTCCCCTCATGGATGTAACACCCCGGATGTAATTTACCTTATCTGTACTCCAACTCTTGCCGTTTCCGGCCTAAGTTATTTTATTTTCCTCGGTGTCGGGTTTTTGTCTCCGTGTGTTGTTGCCTTTGTCATGCATCTCATATCATGTCATCATGTGCATTGCATTTTCATACGTGTTCGTCTCATGCATCCGAGCATTTTCCCCGTTGTCTGTTTTGCATTCCGGCGCTCCTATCTCCTCCGGTGGCCCTTTCTACCTCTTTTCATGTGTGGGGGTTAAACATTTCCGGATTGGACCGAGACTTGCCATGCGGCCTTGGTTTACTACCGGTAGACCACCTGTCAAGTTTCGTGCCATTTGGACTTCGTTTGATACTCCAACGGTTAACCGAGGGACTGAGAAGGCCTCGTTTGTGTTGCAGCCAAACACCCTTCCAATTTGGCCCAAAACTCTTCCATCATCTAGAGCGTTCGATCACGATCGCGTGGCCGCAAACCGCACTCCATTTGGAGCTTCCTAGCTCCCTTTACGCCTATATATAGATCCCCTTCCAAAAATTCTCGGGCAAACCCAGACCCTTCCTCTCCACGCGCCGCCGGACAAATCGCCATCCGGCCGGACAACGTCCGTTTCACCCCGCCGCTGCCACGTGGCACTTTCGGATTCGTCCGCCGGCCGCGCCCCACATCGCCGCACCTCCCACCGCGCCGGCCCATGAGGCCCGGGGCAGGCCCCCGCGGCCCATCTCCTCACCCGCCGCCGCTCGGGTCTTCTTCCTCCTCCCGCGCGGCTCGCCGACCGGCTGCCGCCCGCCACCAAAGTCCGCCGCCCCGGCTACCGGCGCGCGCCGCCCCGGCCACCGGCGCCCACCGCCCCGGCCGCCGGGTCTGCGGCCACCTCGCCGCGCCGGCACCGCCTCCTCGCCGCCCCTCTTCGCCCTCGCCGCCTGGCAAGCTCCGGCCGCGCCCCTGCAACTCCGGCGAGCCCCTTCGATGACTCTGGTGAACAGGAACTCCGGCGCCAGCCAACCTCATTTTCCGCGCCTTCGATCCAGATCTGAGATCTATTCCAGACGGTTGACTTTTTCATCCCCGAACCCTAATTTTTTTTGCAAACTTTGGCATGCTATAACTCTGCATCCCTAGCTCCGATTTGTGCGTGTAGCATATCAAAATGTTAGCCTCGACGAGTACATCATTTCATCTCATTGAACGATTTTCATTTGAGCTCATCTTGATGCCCGAAATGCTGTTGGAAGAGGGCTATGTGATGAATTTGTCAGATCTGTTTCATCAAATGGCATTTTGTCATTTTTGCCATGTTTAATGTGTGCATGCTATGATCCTGAGCTCTACATGTGTTTTGTTATATACCATGCCATCTTTACAGAGGTGCTTGCCATGTATTTTTGTCATATTTGTGGTGACTAGCACAAGCTTGCAAAGTAGCATAATCAGTAATGCTGATTTCAGGGACTTAGTAATTTCACAGTCCTTGTTCTGTTTTTGTCGTTATGCCATATGTTCATGTTGTTTTCTAGTGATCCGTGCCTCTTTTGAGGATGATCAGTAAGGCTGTTTTGTTAACATTGTTGTACTCTATCCATACCTGTATTTGTTTGCATTTATTGATCACCCTAGCTTGAGTCAATCGAGCTCTACTTTTGCTATATCGTGAATCCTGACAGATTGTTGACATGTTTAGTGATTTTGCCGAGGATGTTGCTATTGATCCGTGCATGCGATGTTATTGTTATTGCCATGTCTAGCTCCTATGCTATGTATTGTTGATGGGTGTATGCCTAGTTTGTCATGCCATACTCTGTAGTGAGTGCATCCAGCTCGTAAACATGCCTACTCGTTAACTGATTTGCATGCTCCAGTTTTTCACTAAGTCTAAAATCTGTTTATGTTTTTGCCATGTTCACATGCTTGCAATTGTATTTTCTGATCCCTTTTGGCTCAAGGTCACTAAGGGACTTTTGTTAAGTGCTTTGAGTAGCTTCATGCCATGCCTTGATTTGCCATTTTAAGTTCCTGTAGCTTGTAGTTTTCATGCTTCAAAGTGTGCTTCCTGATGATAAATTCCAGACTTGTGTTAATTTCACTAAGTCTGAAACCTGTTACCATTTGCACTTTTGCCATGCTTGTTTGAACCTGTTAATGGATGAATTAGCCGTCATTCAGTGTTCATCTTTTGTCAAGCATCATGAGTGGATCCCTGCCATGTATTTTGTTGTCATGATTGAGTGTTGTAGCATATTTATCTTGCTGCATTTAGTTGGTCACTTGCTGATTATCGCAGACCGGTGTCATATTTGTTTTGCTTGCCATTTCCAAACCGTGCATCCGATTCCGGTGATCTTTATATCAATTTCAACCGAAATCACCTCACCTTTCCATTGGCACTCATGGATTTCCAATTTGAGACCAGGTTCAATCATTCCTTGTCAAATCTTGCATATGCATCACATACCGCATCCCGCATATCATACCATGGTTGCATCATGTTGTTTGAGCATTGCACATGGTTGATTGTGTTCATTTTGCTTGTTGTTCTTGTTTGGGTAGAGCCGGGAGACGAGTTTGTGAATGAGGAGCCCGTTGAGTTTGCTTACGAGGATCAAGTCAACTCTGACAACTTTGCAGGCAAGATGATCATACCCTCGAAATCACTTCTATCTTTGCTTGCTAGATGCTCGCTCTTTTGCTATGCCTATGCTACGATACCTACCACTTGCTTATCATGCCTCCCAAATTGCCATGTCAAACCTCTAACCCGCCATGTCCTAGAAAACCGTTGATTGGCTATGTTACCGCTTTGCTCAGCCCCTCTTATAGCGTTGCTAGTTGCAGGTGAAGTTTGGAGATCGTTCCTTGTTGGAACATTTGTTTATTGTTGGGATATCACCATATTATCTTGTTTATCTTAATGCACCTATATACTTGGTAAAGGGTGGAAGGCTCGGCCTTATTCCTGGTGTTTTGTTCCACTCTTGCCACCCTAGTTTCCGTCATATCGGTGTTATGTTCCCGGATTTTGCGTTCCTTACGCGGTTGGGTTATAATGGGAACCCCTTGATAGTTTGCCTTGAATAAAAATCCTCCAGCAATGCCCAACCTTGGTTTTACCATTTGCCACCTAGCCTCTTTTTCCCTTGGGTTTCTGGAGCCCAAGGGTCATCTTTATTTAAACCCCCCTGGGCCAGTGCTCCTCTGAGTGTTGGTCCGACTGAGTAGACTACGGGGCCACCTCGAGGCAACTTGAGGGTTGGTTTTACTCGTAGGATGTCTCATCTGAGTGTGCCCTGAGAATGAGATATGTGCAGCTCCTATCGGGATTTGTCGGCATATTCGGGCGGTGTTGCTGGACTTGTTTTACCATTGTCGAGGATGTCTTGTAACCGGGATGCCGAGTCTGATCGCAATGTCTCGGGAGAAGGAATATCCTTTGTTGACCGTGAGAGCTTGTGATGGGCTAAGTTGGGACTCCCCTGCAGGGATTTGAACTTTCGAAAGCCATGCCCGCGGTTATGGGCAGATGGGAATTTGTTAATGTCCGGTTGTAGATAACATGAAACTTAACTTAATTAAAATGAATCAACCGCGTGTGTAACCGTGATGGTCTCTTCTCGGCGGAGTCCGGGAAGTGAACACGGTGTTGGAGTAATGCTTGATGTAGGTTGTTCTAGGATCACTTCTTGATCATAGTTGTTTAACCGTGCTTTTGCCCTCTCTTCTCGCTCTCTTTTGCGAACAGGTTAGCCACCATATATGCTAGTCGCTTGCTGCAGCTCCACCTTATACCTTGCCTTACCTATAAGCTTAAATAGTCTTGATCGCGAGGGTGCGAGATTGTTGAGTCCCCATGACTCACAGTTTACTTCCAAACCAGATACGGGGACCGATGATACCGTTCCAGACGATGCACTTGAGCTCAAGTGGGAGTTTGATGAAGACTCTCGCCGTTACTACGTGTCTTTCCCAGATGATCAGTAGTGGTGCCCAGTTGGGGCAATCGGGCCTTGTGTCGTTGTGGGGGTGATCATCTCTCTC
>NC_053023.1:389164056-389260286 GCF_003073215.2 Triticum urartu | reverse complement strand
CAAACAAGTATGATGCATGTCCGGTTTAATGAGGCATGGCATGACAAAGTGCAACAAACAATACTACAAATTAAGTGGAGCTCAATATGCATCGGGATGCATATTGATGAAACACCACATCAATTATTTAGTACTCTCTCGGTTAGGTACTCAACAAAATTAAGTGTTGTTTAAACATGGCAAGAGGTGGAGCATAAGTAAACTAACATTTAGGCAAGTTTAAATGAGGCCGGAAATAACAAACAACAAATCCGGTAAATCCCCATATGCATTTAGCAATTTAATGCAACAACAATTTAAACATTTTAATTGTTGTTATCATGATGCAGATGACATGAACAAGTTTATGCAATTTTTATTAAAAATTTGACAAGAGCATTATGAAGTACTTGTCACCGTGGTGGAAAGGAAAGGGGTGCCACAGCAACAATAACGAAAACGGTGCCACGGCAGCGTTCTGGTTCCGGTAACTCGATTGAGATACCGATGCAAAGGAGAAGTGTGCGGATCCGTGCAAAACATGGTGGGGCACTCCCGGATACCGGGTGTCCCATGAGTCGACGATGGTGGCAAGGCAAAAGAGGGGCAACGTGCACGATAATTCGAGCATGGAGCAAGCACATGCATTCGTTCACGGGCGGTCGTCTCGGGGTTATACCTTCGAAGCGTGCGTTATCGGAGCGGTTCGGGTCAAGCGGTGTAGGCGTCGGTGAAGGAGCTTGAGGGCGCGGGTGCCATGTCGCTGGGCGACGAGCTACTGCTGCTCGATGCAGACAAAGGCAGCCAGGGGATGGGGTTGGAGGAGAACTACGCTCCCGCAGTTGAAGACGAACGACGACGACGTGACACTCCAGGAGGCAGCAGGGCGCGGGGACGGCAGGGGCATGGTCGCCGACGCGTGGAGGAGCAAGGGCGAGGCAGAGGGGCTCCTCTGGGGCGCGAGGTGGAGGAAAGGAGGAGTGGGGATCGATGGAGATGGGGGAAGGCGGCGCAAGGGATGAGGGAGAGGGCGAGGGAGGAGACGAACGAGGGAAGTGGGGGCGGCCCTGGGAATCGAGAGGGAGATCGAGGAGAGGGAGATGGGATCGGGCATCGGGCATCGGGCGCGTGCGTCCTCTCCTGGCAGCGCGAGGGAGGGATCGAGAGGGAGAGGGAGATGTGGGATCGAGGCCTAGGGTTAGGATGGGCTGGAGCGGCGGGATGGCCTTGGGCCAAATGGGCCTAGGCGCAGATGGCTGGGAGGCCCAGTTGGGCTGACTTCCCTCCTCTCTCTCTCTCTTAGAACAAAAGAAAATAACAAAACAGAGATATGAAAGAAAAAAAGAGAGGTTAGGGGAAAAAGTTGGACATGTGGATAATTTTCACGGACTCGTAAAAATGTGTACGGTCCACGAAAAATAGGAGAGGCATGATTGCAAGAATTTTAATTCAAAGTCATTTGCATTTAATTTAAATGGTTTGAACAAGGACTAGGAATTAGAGGTGTCCAAAAATGTTCCGATTTTTGGTGGAGCTCCGGAATATGATGAAAGATTATATGGCAATGTTGGAGACCAAGAATTAAGATAACAACGGCATTGGGATATTTGCAAGTGTGTTTATGGGTGAATCCAAATTATTAGAATATTTAATATAGCTCCCTAAATATTAGGAGGATAATGTTATAAAGAGAAGTCACTCTTCCCTCGATTTAAATGGATCGAAGATCCACACAAATTATTTAGTTGAGATGCAAAAGACTTATGACATGATGATATGATGACAGGATGCAATGCACATGATGCAACGAACCAAAATGAATCACCCGACAACACTCGGAAACACGGAAGGCATCTGAAGCTCCGGTCTTGGGGCGTCACAACACTCCACTACTACGAGAGGATCTCGTCCCGAGATCTAGGATGATACCGGAGAGAAAAGAAAGAGGAAGAGAAGAGGTAAAACTAAGTTGCTTCTTTGACAAATGAGTGAAACCAAATAAGCTTGAGATGTTGAGCAAATTGAAAGAAAGAAAGCAACAGAGATGAACGAAGTTGAAAGCACCTCGTTAGAAAAGAGGAACAAGGAAGAACAAATTCGTATAGCACTCCGGTTGAAAAGAGATGCAAGACTTGATAAGTCAAAAAGAACTTGAGCAAACGGGCACAACACTCCAGATAATTGGATAAAATGAAAGAACACAATCCTCACCATTCGAGATGATGATTGAAGAGAGCACATCACAAAGCCTCCTGAAGAAATGAAAAAATGGGATGAAATGGACGGAGGGAAAAACAAGATCTTGGGAGAGCATGCTAACTGAAGGAAATATGCCCTAGAGGCAATAATAAAGTTATTACTTATTTCCTTATATCATGATAAATGTTTATTATTCATGCTAGAATTGTATTATCTGGAAACGTAATACTTGTGTGAATACATAGACAAACTAAACGTCACTAGTGTGCCTCTACTTGACTAGCTCGTTAATCAAAGATGGTTATGTTTCCTAACCATAGACATGTGTTGTCATTTGATTAAATGGGATCACATCATTAGGAGAATGATGTGATTGACATGACCCATTCCATTAGCTTAGCACACGATCGTTTAGTATGTTGCTATTGCTTTCTTCATGACTTATACATGTTCCTATGACTATGAGATTATGCAACTACCATTTGCCGGAGGAACACTTTGTGTGCTACCAAACGTCACAACGTAACTGGGTGATTATAAAGAAGCTCTACAGGTGTCTCCAAAGGTACATGTTGGGTTGGCGTATTTCGAGATTAGGATTTGTCACTCCGATTGTCGGAGAGGTATCTCTGGGCCCTCTCGGTAATGCACATCACATAAGCCTTGCAAGCATTGCAACTAATGAGTTAGTTGCGAGATGATGTATTACGAAACGAGTAAAGAGACTTGCCGGTAACGAGATTGAACTAGGTATTGAGATACCGACAATCGAATCTCGGGCAAGTAAGATACCGATGACAAAGGGAACAAAGTATGTTGTTATGCGGTCTGACCGATAAAAGATCTTCGTAGAATATGTGGGAGCCAATATGAGCATCCAGGTTCTGCTATTAGTTATTGACCGGAGACATGTCTTGGTCATGTCTACATTGTTCTCGAACCCGTAGGGTCCGCACGCTTAACGTTACGATGATAGTTTCATCATGAGTTTATATATTTTAATGTACCGAAGTTTGTTCGGAGTCCCAGATGTGATCACGGACATGACGAGGAGTCTCGAAATGGTCGAGACATAAAGATTGATATATTGGACGGCTATATTCGGACACCGGAAGTGTTCCGGGTGATTTCGGAGAAAACCGGAGTGCCGGAGGGTTACCGGAACCCCCGGGAGAAGTAATGGGCTTTATGGGCCCTAGTGGAGAGAGAGAGAGGGGCGGCCAGGGTGGGCCGCGCGCCCCCTCCCCCTCTGGTCCGAATTGGACTAGGAGAGGGGGGCGGCGTCCCCCTTTCCTTCTCCCTCTCCCCTTCCTTTCCCCCTCCTAGTAGGAGTAGGAAAGAGGGGAGTCCTACTCCTACTAGGAGGAGGACTCCTCCTCCTTGGCGCGCCCCAAGGGCCGGCCGGCCTCCCCCCTTGCTCCTTTATATACGGGGGCAGGAGGGCACCCTAGAGACAAAAATTGATCGTTTGATCTTTTAGCCATGTGCGGTGCCCCCCTCTGCTACCTCTTGAGCACTGCGTTGGATTTCCTTGAAGAGGAAAGGGTGATGCAGCAGAGTAGAGTAAGTATTTCCCTCAGTTTTTGAGAACCAAGGTATCAATCCAGTAGGAGGCTACGCGAGTCCCTCGTACCTACACAAAACAAATAGCTCAACGCAACCAACGCGATTAGGGGTTGTCAATCCCTTCACGGCACTTACGAGAGTGAGATCTGATAGAGATGATAGATAATATTTTTGGTATTTTTGATATAAAGATGCAAAGTAAAATAAAAGGCAAAGTAAAAAAGCAAAGCAATAATAAAGTGATGGAAGATTGATATGATGAGAATAGACCCGGGGGCCATAGATTTCACTAGTGGCTTCTCTCAAGAGCATAAGTATTCTACGGTGGGTGAACAAATTACTGTTGAGCAATTGACAGAATTGAGCATAGTTATGAGAATATCTAGGTATGATCATGTATATAGGCATCACGTCCGAGACAAGTAGACCGACTCCTGCCTGCATCTACTACTATTACTCCACTCATCGACCGCTATCCAGCATGCATCTAGAGTATTAAGTTCAAGAAAACAGAGTAACGCCTTAAGCAAGATGACATGATGTAGAGGGATAAATTCATGCAATATGATAAAAAACCCCATCTTGTTATCCTCGATGGCAACAATACAATACGTGCCTTGCTGCCCCTACTGTCACTGGGAAAGGACACCGCAAGATTGAACCCAAAGCTAAGCACTTCTCCCATTGCAAGAAAGATCAATCTAGTAGGCCAAACCAAACTGATAATTCGAAGAGACTTGCAAAGATAACCAATCATACATAAAAGAATTCAGAGAAGATTCAAATATTTCATAGATAGACTTGATCATAAACCCACAATTCATCGGTCTCAACAAACACACCGCAAAAAGAAGATTACATCGAATAGATCTCCACAAGAGAGGGGGAGAACATTGTATTGAGATCCAAAAAGAGAGAAGAAGCCATCTAGCTACTAACTATGGACCCGAAGGTCTGAGGTAAACTACTCACACTTCATCGGAGGGGCTATGTGATGATGTAGAAGCCCTCCGTGATCGATGCCCCTCCGGCGGAGCTCCGGAACAGGCCCCAAGATGGGATCTCGTGGATACAGAAAGTTGCGGCGGTGGAATTAGGTTTTTGGCTCCGTATCTGATCGTTTGGGGGTACGTAGGTATATATAGGAGGAAGGAGTACGTCGGTGGAGCTTCGAGGGGCCCACGAGGCAGGGGCGCGCCCTAGGGGGGCGCCCTCCACCCTCGTGACCGCCTCTGGCTTTCTTGACGGAGGGTCCAAGTCTCCTGGATCTTATCTGATGAGAAAATCACGTTTCCGAAGGTTTCATTCCGTTTGGACTCCGTTTGATATTCTGTTTCTCCGAAACACTGAAATAGGCAAAAAACACAATTCTGGGCTGGGCCTCCGGTTAATAGGTTAGTCCCAAAAATAATATAAAAGTGGAAAATAAAGCCCAATATAGTCCAAAACAGTAGATAATATAGCATGGAGCAATCAAAAATTATAGATACGTTGGAGACGTATCAAGCATCCCCAAGCTTAATTCCTGCTCGTCCTCGAGTAGGTAAATGATAAAAACAGAATTTTTGATGCGGAGTGCTACTTGGCATAATTTTAATGTAATTCTTCTTAATTGTGGTATGAATATTCAGATCCGAAAGATTCAAGATAAAAAATATTGACATAAAAATAATAATACTTCAAGCATACTAACAAAGCAATTATGTCTTCTCAAAATAACATGGCCAAAGAAAGTTATCCCTACAAAATCATATAGTCTGGCTATGCTCTATCTTCACCACACAAAGTATTTAAATCATGCACAACCCCGATGACAAGCCAAGCAATTGTTTCATACTTTTGACATTCTCAAAACTTTTTCAATCTTCACGCAATACATGAGCGTGAGCCATGGATATAGCACTATAGGTGGAATAGAATGGTGGTTGTGGAGAAGAAAAAAGGGGAAGATAGTCTCACATCAACTAGGCGTATCAACGGGCTATGGAGATGCCCATCAATAGATATCAATGTGAGTGAGTAGGGATTGCCATGCAACGGATGCACTAGAGCTATAAGTATATGAAAGCTCAACAAAAGAAACTAAGTGGGTGTGCATCCAACTCGCTTGCTCACGAAGACCTAGGGCATTTTGAGGAAGCCCATCATTGGAATATACAAGCCAAGTTCTATAATGAAAAATTCCCACTAGTATATGAAAGTGACAAATGAGAGACTCTCTATCATGAAGATCATGGTGCTACTTTGAAGCACAAGTGTGGTAAAAGGATAGTAACATTGTCCCTTCTCTCTTTTTCTCTCATTCATTTTTTTTTTGGGGCCTTCTCTTTTTTTATGGCCTCTTTTTTTCGTCCGGAGTCTCATCCCGACTTGTGGGGGAATCATAGTCTCCATCATCCTTTCCTCACTTGGGACAATGCTCTAAAAATGATGATCATCACACTTTTTATTTTTCTTACAACTCAACAATTACAACTCGATACTTAGAACAAAATATGACTCTATATGAATGCCTCCGGCGGTGTACCGGGATATGCAATGAATCAAGAGTGACATGTATGAAAGAATTATGAATGGTGGCTTTGCCACAAATACGATGTCAACTACATGATCATGCTAGCAATATGACAATGATGGAGCGTGTCATAATAAACGGAACGGTGGAAAGTGTTGGGGAACGTAGCATAAATTCAAAATTTTCCTACGTGTCACCAAGATCTATCTATGGAGTCATCTAGCAACGAGGGAGGAGTGGATCTACATACCCTTGTAGATCGCGCGCGGAAGCGTTCAAGAGAACGGGGTTGATGGAGTCGTACTCGTCGTGATCCAAATCACCGATGATCCTAGCGCCGAACGGACGGCACCTCCGCGTTCAACACACGTACGGAGCGGAGACGTCTCCCATGCCTTGATCCAGCAAGGAGGAGGGAGAGGTTGATGGAGATCCAGCAGCACGACGGCGTGGTGGAAGTAGCGGGATTCCAACAGGGCTTCGCTAAGCGCTGCGGGAGGAGGAGATGTGTCACGGGAGGGAGAGGGAGGCGCCAGGCCTTAGATTGGTTTGCTCCTCCTTTTTCCCCACTATATATAGGGCCAAGGGAGAGGGGGAGGCGCAGCCCTTGCCCCTTCCTCCAAGGAAGGGTGCGGCCAAGGGTGGGGAGGAGTCCATCCTCCCCAAGGCACCTCGGAGGTGCCTTCCCCTTGTAGGACTCTCCCCTTTTTTCTCTCTTGGCGCATGGGCCTCTTGGGGCTGGTGCCCTTGGCCCATATAGGCCAAGGCGCACACCCCTACAGCCCATGTGGCCCCCCGGGGCAGGTGGCCCCACCCGGTGGACCCCCGGGACCCTTCCGGTGGTCCCGGTACAATACCGGTGACCCCGAAACTTGTCCCGATGGCCGAAATAGCACTTCCTATATATAATTCTTTACCTCCGGACCATTCCGGAACTCCTCGTGACGTCCGGGATCTCATCCGGGACTCCGAACAACTTTCGGGTTACCGCATACTAATATCTCTACATAACCCTAGCGTCACCGAACCTTAAGTGTGTAGACCCTACGGGTTCGGGAGACATGCAGACATGACCGAGACATTCTCCGGTCAATAACCAACAGCGGGATCTGGATACCCATGATGGCTCCCACATGTTCCACGATGATCTCATCGGATGAACCACGATGTCAAGGACTTAATCAATCCCGTATACAATTCCCTTTGTCTAGCGGTATGTTACTTGCCCGAGATTCGATCGTCGGTATCCTTATACCTTGTTCAATCTCGTTACCGGCAAGTCTCTTTACTCGTTCCGTAACACATCATCCTGTGATCAACTCCTTGGTCACATTGCGCATATGATGATGTCCTACCGAGTGGGCCCAGAGATACCTCTCCGTTTACACGGAGTGACAAATCCCAGTCTCGATTCGTGCCAACCCAACAGACACTTTCAGAGATACCTGTAATGCACCTTTATAGTCACCCAGTTACGTTGTGACGTTTGATACACCCAAAGCATTCCTACGGTATCCGGGAGTTGCACAATCTCATGGTCTAAGGAAATGATACTTGACATTAGAAAAGCTTTAGCATACGAACTACACGATCTTTGTGCTAGGCTTAGGATTGGGTCTTGTCCATCACATCATTCTCCTAATGATGTGATCCCGTTATCAATGACATTCAATGTCCATGGTCAGGAAACCGTAACCATCTATTGATCAACGAGCTAGTCAACTAGAGGCTTACTAGGGACATGGTGTTGTCTATGTATCCACACATGTATCTGAGTTTCCTATCAATACAATTATAGCATGGATAATAAACGATTATCATGAACAAGGAAATATAATAATAACCAATTTATTATTGCCTCTAGGGCATATTTCCAACAGTCTCCCACTTGCACTAGAGTCAATAATCTAGTTCACATCGCCATGTGATTAACATTCACAGGTCACATCGCCATGTGACTAACACCCAAGAGTTTACTAGAGTCAGTAGTCTAGTTCACATCACTATGTGATTAACACTCAATGAGTTCTAGGTTTGATCATGTTGCTTGTGAGAGAGGTTTTAGTCAACGGTCTGAATCTTTCAGATCCGTGTGTGCTTTACAAATCTCTATGTCATCTCCTAGATGTAGCTACCACGTTCTATTTGGAGCTATTCCAAATAACTGTTCTACTTGGAGCTATTCTAAATTGTTGCTCCATTATATGCATCCGGTATCTCTACTCAGAGCTATCCGGGTAGGTGTTAAGCTTGCATCGACGTAACCCTTTACGACGAACTCTTTTTACCTCCTCCATAACCGAGAAACTTCCTTAGTCCACTAGTTACTAAGGATAACTTTGACCGCTGTACTGTGATCCATTCTTGGATCACTCTTGTACCCCTTGACTGACTCATGGCAAGGCACACTTCAGGTGCGGCATACAACATAGCATACTGTAGAGCCTATGTCTTAAGCATAGGGGACGACCTTCGTCCTTTATCTCTATTCTGCCATGGTCGAGCTTTAAGTCTTAACTTCATACCTTACAACTCAGGCAAGAACTCCTTCTTTGACTGATCCATCTTGAACACCTTCAAGATCATGTCAAGGTATGTGCTCATTTGAAAGTACTTTTAAGCGTTTTGATCTATCCTTATAGATCTTGATGCTCAATGTTCAAATAGCTTAATCCAGGTTTTCATTGAAAAACACTTTCCAAATATCCCTATATGCTTTCCAGAAATTCTACGTCATTTCTGATCAACAATATGTCAACAACATATACTCATCAGAAATTCTATAGTGCTCCCACTCACTTCTTTGGAAATACAAGTTTCTCATAAACTTTGTATAAACCCAAAATCTTTGATCATCATCAAAGCATACATTCCAACTCCGAGATGCTTACTCCAGTCCTTAGAAGGATTGATGGAGCTTTGCATACTTATTAGCATCTTTCAGGATTGACAAAAACCTTCCGGTTGTATCACATACAACCTTTCCTCAAGAAAATCATCGAGGAAACAATGTTTTGACATCCTATCTGCAAGATTTCATAAATAATGCAGTAATCGCTAATATAATTCCAACAGACTCTTAGCATCGCAACGAGTGAGAAAGTCTCATTGTAGTCAACTCCTTGAACTTGTCGGAAAACATCTTAACGACAAGTCGAGCTTTCTTAATGGTGACATTTACCATCATTGTCCATCTTCCTTTTAAACCCATCTGTACTCAACAGCCTTACGACCATCAAGTAGTTCTTCCAAAGTCTACACTTTGTTTTATATATGGATCCTCTCTCGGATTATATGGCCTCGAGCCATTTATCGGAATCCAGGCCCACCATCGCTTCTCCATAGCTCGTAGGTTCATTGTTGTCTAGAAACATGACTTCCAAGACATGATTACGTACCACTCTGAAGTAGTACGCATCCTTGTCATCCCACGAGGTTTGTTAGTGACTTGATCTGAAGTTTCATGATCACTATCATAAGCTTCCACTTCAATTGGTGTAGGTGCCACAGGAACAACTCTTTGTGCCCTGCTATACACTAGTTGAAGAGACGGTTTAATAACCTCATCAAGTCTCCACCATCCTCCCACTCAATTCTTTCGAGAGAAACTTTTCCTCGAGAAAGGACCCGATTCTAGAAACAATCCCTTATTGCTTTCGGATCTGAGACAGGAAGTATACCCAACTGTTTTGGGTGTCCTATGAAGATGCATTTATCCGCTTTGGGTTCGAGCTTATCAGCCTGAAACTTTTTCACATAAGCGTCGCAGCCCCAAACTTTTAAGAAATGACAGCTTAGGTTTCTCTAAACCATAGTTCATACGGTGTCATATCATCGGAATTACGTGGTGCCCTATTTAAAGTGAATGTGGTTGTCTCTAATGCCTATCCCATAAACTATCGTGGTAATTCGATATGAAACATCATGGTATGCATCATATCCAATAGGGTGCAGTTATGATGTTCGGACACACCATCACACTATGGTGTTCCAGGCTGTATTAGTTGTGAAACAATTTCCACAATGTCTTAATTCCGTGCCAAACTCATAATTCAGATATTCATCTCTATGATCATATCATAGATCTTTTACCCTCTTGTCACGATGATATTTCAACTTCACACTGAAATTACTTGAACCTTTCAATAATTCAGACTCGTGATTCATCAAGTAAATGTACTCAACATCTACTCAAATCATCTGTGAAGTAAGAACATAACGATATCCACTACATGCCTCAGCACTCATTGGACTGCACACATCAAAAATGTATTACTTCCAACAAGTTGCTTTCTAGTTCCACTTTACTGAAACCGAGTCTTTCAGTCATCTTGCCCATGTGGTATGATTTGCATGTCTCAAGTGATTCAAAATCAAGCGAGTTCTAACGGTCCATTTTCATGGAGTTTCTTCATGCATATACACCAATAGACATGGTTCGCATGTCTCAAACTTTTCAAAAATGAGTGAGCCCAAAGATCCATCAACATGGAGCTTCTTCATGCGTTTTATACCGATATGACTTACGTGGCAGTGCCACAAGTACGTGGTACTATCATTGCTATCTTTCGGCATGAACATGTGTATCACTATGATCGAGATTCAATAAACCATTCATTTTAGGTGTAAGACCATTTGAAGGTATTATTCAAATAAACAGAGTAACGATTATTCTCCTTAAATGAATAACCGTATTGCGATAGACATAATCCAATCATGTCTATGCTCAACGCAAACACCAATCTCGATGGTAGAGGGAGCATGCGATGCTTGATCATATCAACATTGAGAACACTTCCAACACATATCGTCAGCTCACCTTTAGCTAGTCTCCGTTTATTCCGTAGCTTTTATTTCGAGTTACTAACACTTAGCAACCGAACCGGTATCTAATACCCTGGTGCTACTAGGAGTACTAGTAAAGTACACATTAACATAATGTATATCCAATATACTTCTATCGACCTTGCCAGCCTTCTTATCTACCAAGTATCTAGGGTAATTCTGCTCCAGTGGTTGTTCCCCTTATTACAGAAGTACTTAGTCTCGGGTTTGGGTTCAACCTTGGGTTTCTTCACTAGAGCAGCAACTAATTTGCTGTTTCATGAAGTATCCTTTCTTTCCCTTGCCCTTCTTGAAACTAGTGGTTTCACCAACCATCAACAATTGATGCTCCTTCTTGATTTCTACTTTCGTGGTGTCAAACATCGCGAATATCTCAAGGATCATCATATATGTCCCTGATATATTATAGTTCATTACGAAGCTCTAGCAGCTTGGTGGTAATGACTTCGGAGAACCATCACTATTTCATCTGGAAGATCAACTCCCACTCGATTCAAGCGATTGTTGTACTCAGACAATCTGAGCACAAGTTCAACAATTGAGCTTTTCTCCCTTAGTTTGCAGGCTAAGAAAATCGTCGGAGGTCTTATACCTTTTGACGTGGGCACGAGCTTGAAATTCCAATTTCAGCCCTCAAAACATGTCATATGTTTCGTGACGTTTCAAAAAACGTCTTTGGTGCCTCAACTCTAAACCGTTTAACTGAACTATCATGTAGTTATCAAAACGTGTATGTTAGATGTTCGCAACATCCACACACAACGTTCGAGGTTTAGCACACTGAGCGGTGCATTAAGGACAGAAGCCTTCTAAGAAGCAATGAGGACAATCCTCAGTTTACGGACCTAGTCCGCATAATTGCTACTATCAACTTTCAACTAATTTTCTCTAGGAACATATCTAAACAGTAGAACTGAAACGCGAGCTACGACATAATTTGCAAAATCCTTTTTGACTATGTTCAGGATAATTAAGTTCATCTTATGAACTCCCACTTAGATAGACATCCCTCTAGTCATCTAAGTGATTACATGATCCGAGTTAACTAGGCCGTGTCCGATCATCACGTGAGACGGACTAGTCATCATCGGTGAACATCTTCATGTTGATCGTATCTACCATACGACTCATGCTCGACCTTTCGGTCTTCTGTGTTCCGAGGCCATGTCTATGCACATGCTAGGCTCGTCAAGTTAACCCTAAGTGTATTGCATGTGTAAATCTGTCTTACACCCGTTGTATGTGAACGTAAGGATCTATCACACGCGATCATCACGTGGTGCTTCGAAGCGACGAACTGTAGCAACGGTGCACAGTTAGGGGAGAACACTTCTTGAAATTTTAATGAGGGATCATCTTATTTACTACCGTCGTACTAAGTAAACAAGATGCATAACATGATAAACATCATATGCAATCAAATAATAGTGACATGATATGGCCAATATCATATAGCTCCTTTGATCTCCATCTTGGGGCTCCATGATTATCTTGTCACCGGTATGACACCATGATCTCCATCATCATGATCTCCATCATCGTGTCTTCTTGAAGTTGTCTCGTCATCGACATGCAAGTCGTGATTCTCTTGACAAGAACATGATCAATCTCATACATCACATATATCATTCATCACATCCTTTTGGCCATATCACATCACATAGCATACCCTGCAAAAACAAGTTAGACGTCCTCTAATTGTTGTTTGCATGTTTTACGTGGCTGCTATGGGTTTCTAGCAAGAACGTTTCTTACCTACGCAAAACCACAACGTGATATGCCAATTGCTATTTACCCTTCATAAGGACCCTTTTCATCGAATCCGATCCGACTAAAGTAGGAGAGACAGACACCCGCTAGCCACCTTATGCAACTAGTGCATGTTTGTCGGTGGAACCGGTCTCACGTAAGAGTATGTGTAAGGTTGGTCCGGGCCGCTTCATCCCACGATGCCGCCGAATCAAGAAAAGACTAGTAATGGCAAGCATATTGAACAAAATCAACGCCCACAACTACTTTGTGTTCTACTCGTGCATAGAAACTACGCATAGACCTAGCTCATGATGCCACTGTTGGGGAACGTAGCATAAATTCAAAATTTTCCTACGTGTCACCAAGATTAATCTATGGAGTCATCTAGCAACGAGGGAGGATTGGATCTACATACCCTTGTAGATCGCGCGCGGAAGCGTTCAAGAGAACGGGGTTGATGGAGTCGTACTCGTCGTGATTCAAATCACCGATGATCCTAGCGCCGAACGGACGGCACCTCCGCGTTCAACACACGTACGGAACGGAGACGTCTCCCATGCCTTGATCCAGCAAGGAGGAGGGAGAGGTTGATGGAGATCCAGCAGCACGACGGCGTGGTGGAAGTAGCGGGATTCCAACAGGGCTTCGCTAAGCGCTGCGGGAGGAGGTAGATGTGTCACGGGAGGGAGAGGGAGGCGCCAGGCCTTAGATTTGTTTGCTCCTCCTTTTTCCCCACTATATATAGGGCCAAGGGAGAGGGGGAGGCGCAGCCCTTGCCCCTTCCTCCAAGGAAGGGTGCGGCCAAGGGTGGGGAGGAGTCCATCCTCCCCAAGGCACCTCGGAGGTGCCTTCCCCCTTTAGGATTCTCCCCTTTTTCTCTTCTCTTGGCGCATGGGCCTCTTGGGGCTGGTGCCCTTGGCCCATATAGGCCAAGGCACACCCCCTACAGCCCATGTGGCCCCCCGGGGCAGGTGGCCCCACCCGGTGGACCCCCGGGACCCTTCCGGTGGTCCCGGTACAATACCGATGACCCCGAAACTTGTCCCGATGGCCGAAATAGCACTTCCTATATATAATTCTTTACCTCCGGACCATTCCGGAACTCCTCGTGATGTCCGGGATCTCATCCGGGACTCCGAACAACTTTCGGGTTACCGCATACTAATATCTCTATAACCCTAGCGTCACCGAACCTTAAGTGTGTAGACCCTACGGGTTCGGGAGACATGCAGACATGACCGAGACGTTCTCCGGTCAATAACCAACAGCGGGATCTGGATACCCATGATGGCTCCCACATGTTCCACGATGATCTCATCGGATGAACCACGATGTCAAGGACTTAATCAATCCCGTATACAATTCCCTTTGTCTATCGGTATGTTACTTGCCCGAGATTCGATCGTCGGTATCCAATACCTTGTTCAATTGTTACCGGCAAGTCTCTTTACTCGTTCCGTAACACATCATCCCGTGATCAACTTCTTGGTCACATTGCGCATATGATGATGTCCTACCGAGTGGGCCTAGAGATACCTCTCCGCTTACACGGAGTGACAAATCCCAGTCTTGATTCGTGCCAACCCAACAGACACTTTCAGAGATACCTGTAGTCACCTTTATAGTCACCCAGTTACGTTGTGACGTTTGGTACACCCAAAGCACTCCTACGGTATCCGGGAGTTGCACAATCTCATGGTCTAAGGAAATGATACTTGACATTAGAAAAGCTTTAGGATACGAACTGCACGATCTTTGTGCTAGGCTTAGATTGGGTCTTGTCCATCACATCATTCTCCTAATGATGTGATCCCGTTATCAACGACATCCAATGTCCATGGTTAGGAAACCGTAACCATCTATTGATCAACGAGCTAGTCAACTAGAGGCTTACTAGGGACATGGTTGTCTATGTATCCATGCATGTATCTGAGTTTCCTATCAATACAATTATAGCATGGATAATAAACGATTATCATGAACAAGGAAATATAATAATAACCAATTTATTATTGCCTCTAGGGCATATTTCCAACAGTTGTCTATGTATCCACACATGTATCTGAGTTTCCTATCAATACAATTCTAGCATGTATAATAAACGATTATCATGAACAAGGAAATATAATAATAACCAATTTATTATTGCCTCTAGGGCATATTTCCAACACTCGCTTATCTTCCAAGCCTTCCGCTGTTATCATTATTAGATGGCCTTAAGCCATATTTATTGTAATAAGTTCTCTTTTGAGACATTCGATGTAATAAGTGTGTGATTGCTACTCTGTTATAAATCTTGCAAGTACTGTGTGGTGTCAGCATTACTGATCCAGGGATGACACCTGAGCACAGAGATCAGACTGTTTGAGGTCTGGTCGCTACAAAGATGGTATCAGAGCACACGCTGACTGTAGGACACGACCACTAAGCTAAAGCCCTAGATCACTACTCTTTTCTCATTTCTGACTCCTCATCTTTTCTACTCTTTTAGGATGATGGAAGCAAGGATCAAGTTCACGCAGCCGGATGAAGATACACCTTTTGGATGACACCTGAAGGAAGTCACTAAGTACCTGAACATTGGAATACCAAGCTTCACCGGGACCTACAACGCCACTTTACTCGAAGAGGAGCATTGAAAGATTCAAGCTCAAGTTCCAGGAAGGACGTTCGCGCCAGTCACGGAGCCCATAGAGTGTGTTTTTAATGCACCAACCTGGAGTCTGGGAAAGAGCATGGCAGCTCACATAACCATGGGACGCATTCGAGAAGTCTACCAAGAAGACCTCAAGGATACTATCTACCAGATTTGCAGACGCCGAGATGAACAATGGGAGATAGTTAGCACCAAGAAAGATAGATCCATTGCAGCTTTCATCCAAGAGTTAAACCAGCACATTCGATGCCAGGAGAACCAGATGTGCGCAGACATGATGGAGTTGAAGAAAGCAAAAGCCAAGATTATTGAACTAGAAGGAGAACTGAAGGCCACTCGCAAGGACTACATGGATGAGATTGTAGCTCTAGTGAGACAAAACAGCGACCTTAAGGAGAAGATTGAAGAACTCATGGGGAACTCAGCACCCGGAGGAGAAGATGACGATTGCACCTGTCCAGATAACTACATCATCATTGATGACACCAATTCCGATCCAAGTGATGATGAATTCGAAGACGAAGCTGGAGCAGATATCATGGAATCTTCATCAGAGCAGTTTTTCTAGTAGACTACCATAACAGTAGTAGTGTTCCACCATGTATATAGTATAGTCCACGCACCTTTTGCGATAGTTCTAGACCGATTGTATGCCCTTGTTTGATTGAATGAAGTGATTTTGTGTGCATTTGTCTCATGAGCATATGGGTAGTGTTTTCTCTTTAGACCTCATTCTATTCTTAATTCTCATCTTTTCTAAACCCTCAGATGCCTCCGAGACGTGACAATGGATTTGCTTTCCCACCGGAGCTCACTCAGTTGATCCAGCAGCAGAATGCTTTGATGCAGTTGTTAGTCCAGAACCAGAACCAGAACAACAACAACAACAACCCACCGCCGCCACCACTGGTTGATCACTTAACCCGTTTCCTTAGGCTGAATCCACCGGTGTTTTCTAGTAGCACCGAGCCGATAGTGGCAGATGATTGGCTCCGCAAGACAAGGAGGGAGTTGACCACTCAAGGATGTACAGATGGGGAAAAGGTGAAATTTGCCGCACATCAGCTTGAAGGACCCGCAGAAGCATGGTGGGAGAATTTTACAGCCACTTACCCTGTAGACACTGTCACATGGGATCAGTTTCAGCAAGCTTTCCGTATTGCCAGCAGGAGCAATGGCCATGAAGAAGCGTGAGTTTCGTAACTTGCGCCAAGGAGGACGGACAGTTGGCCAGTATGTGGATGAGTTTAGTAAGCTAGCACGTTATGCCCCAGATGACGTTGCTACAGATGCAGCTAAGCAGGAGAAGTTCCTGGAAGGACTGAATGACGAGCTGAGCATGCAGTTGATGGTAGCAAGTTTCAACAACTACCAGGAGTTGGTAGATCGTGCTCTTATGATTGAAGGGAAGCAGCAGCAGATTGAAAACCACAAGAGGAAGTATGGACAGGGGAAGTACAATTCTGGAGCTCAGCAGAAGCCCCGTCTTACCCCTAAACCGGGACTTCATTTTCAGCATACCCATGGAGGAGGTAGCTCGCACAACCATAATGGCCCCAAGAATGGTAATGGGAATGGAGGAAGCAACGGCCAGAACCGTACCACCCCATCAACCCCAGCCAAGAGAGACCTGAGCCAAATCACCTATTTTAAGTGTCAGAAGACAGGACATTATGCCAATGAGTGTCCTGAAGGCCAGAATGGCAATGGAAGCTCTGGGAAGAAGCCGAAACCCTTTCAACAGGGGACAGGTGAACCACGTTAACGTGGAGGAGGTTGAAGCTCAACCTGATGCAGTAATAGGTAAGTTTTTGGTTAAGTCATTTACTGCACTCGTTCTTTTTGATACTGGTGCATCGCATTCATACATATCAAGGGGATTTGTGGATAAGTATAACCTGCCCACTAAGGTTCTTAGAACACCTATGCTAGTAAGCTCACCAGGAGCGGAGTATATGGCCAGTCAAGGATGTTTTCAAGTGCCATTAAGTATAGGAAGGCATGTTTTCCCTTCGGATTTAATTATTCTGGAATCACAAGGTTTGGACGTGATTCTCGGTATGGATTGGCTGTCGATGTATGGGGGAAACATCGATTGCGCCAGTAAGACGTATAACCTATCAACCCAAGCCCTTAGGTCACCCATGTTAGTAACCTCGCCCGGAGCAGAGTATGTGGCTAGTCTATGGTGTGATCGGTTACCATTAAGGATTGGTAACTATGTTTTTACCTCAGACCTAATAGTATTGGAATCTCAAGGATTGGATGTGATATTAGGCATGGATTGGTTATCAAAGAATGAAGGGAATATTGAGTGTGCTAGTAAGTCAATTTTGCTTACCACCCCAGAAGGGAGAAGGATCAAGTATGTATCCCGGCATGTGCCAAAGAGGACCCAAGTAAATTGCCTAACAGGAGTTATGCAGGAGGAAGTACCAGTGGTAAGGGATTTCCCTGATGTATTTCCAGAAGTGTTGCCAGGCATGCCACCGGATAGAGATATTGAGTTCTTGATTGAGCTATTGCTAGGCACAAGGCCAATATCAAAGAGACCATATAGGATGCCAGCAAAAGATTTGGTGGAAATTAAGAAGCAGATTAAGGAGTTGCTGGATAAGGGATATATTTGCCCAAGTTCTTCGCCTTGGGGATCGCCAGTACTTCTAGTGGATAAGAAGGATGGATCATTAAGGATGGTTGTTGATTATCGAGGATTGAATGAAGTAACGATCAAGAACAAGTACTCGCTACCAATGATCAACGATCTGTTTGATCGATTGCAAGGAGCTAAGGTATTTTCCAAGATCGATCTGCGATCAGGATACCACCAGTTGAAGATTCGAGAATAGGATATTCCGAAGACAGCTTTTACCACCAGGTATGGGCTGTATGAGTATACCGTTATGTCATTTGGTCTAACTAATGCACCTGCCTATTTTATGAACATGATGAACAAAGTGTTTATGGAGTTTTTGGATAAGTTCGTCGTAGTGTTCATTGATGATATCCTAGTTTACTTGAAGAATGAAGAGGAGCATAAGGAGCATTTGCGTTTGGTACTTGGAAAGCTCAGAGAACATCAATTATATGCCAAGTTCAGCAAATGTGAGTTTTGGTTGAAGGAAGTAGGATTCCTCGGACATGTTATATCTGGTGAAGGTATAGCAGTAGATCCCGCTAAAGTTGAAACCGTGACCAAGTGGGAAGCCCCAACAACAGTTGGAGAGATCCGGAGTTTTCTTGGACTCGCAGGATACTACCGGAGATTTATTGAGAATTTCTCAAAGATTGCGAAGCCTATGACAGAGTTATTAAAGAAGGATACCAAGTTCATATGGACAGAGGAGTGTGAGGCTAGTTTCCAGGAGTTGAAGAAACGTTTGGTTACCTCACCAGTGTTGATTTTGCCAGTCCAGACCAAAGATTATGAGGTGTACTGCGACGCTTCACGTCGAGGACTTGGAGCAGTGCTTATGCAGGAAGGGAGAGTTGTTTCATATGCCTCAGGACAACTGAAGCCCCATGAGTTGAATTATGCTACGCATGACTTGGCGTTAGCAGCCATAGTGCATGCATTGAAAACATGGAGACATTTCCTCATTGGAAATCATTGTGAGGTGTACACGGATCATAAGAGTTTGAAGTACATTTTCACACAGAAGGAGTTGAATCTCAGACAAAGGAGATGGTTGGAGCTTATCAAGGATTATGATATGAAATTGCATTATCACCCCGGAAAGGCTAATGTAGTAGCTGACGCATTAAGCCGTAAGAGCCATGTCAATACGTTAATGACGGGAGAAATACCCAAGGAGTTAGCAGAAAATCTTCGTGAACTATGTTTGGAAATAGTTCCGAGAGGCTATGTAGCAGCATTGGAGATTCAGTCAACTTTGATGGATAGAATCAGAGAAGCTCAGAAAATTGACAAAGAGATTGCCGCTATAAAGGAGAAACTGAGAAAAGGAAAAGCTAAAGGATTTCGTGAGGATGAACACGACACCCTATGGTTTGAAGACCGTGTTTACGTGCCCAACGACCCGGAGATCAGGAAGTTGATTTTGCAAGAGGCACACGATTCACCATATTCAATTCACCCAGGAAATACCAAGATGTATTTGGATCTGAAGGATATTTTCTGGTGGACCGAAATGAAGAAGGATATAGCGGAGTATGTAGCCATTTGTGATGTATGTCAGAGAGTAAAGGCAGAGCATTAGAAGCCAGCAGGATTGTTACACCAATTGCCGATACCCGAATGGAAGTGGGATAAGCTAGGCATGGATTTTATCACGGGATTGCCCAGGACTCGTTCAGGCTATGACTCAATTTGGGTTGTGTTGATCGATTGACGAAAGTAGCTCATTTCATCCTAGTAAAGACCACTTACACCAGTGCTAAGTTTGCAAAGATATATATGACCAGGATCGTATGTCTGCATGGAGTTCCAAGGAGTATCGTATCAGATAGAGGAACCCAGTTTACCTCAAAGTTCTGGAAGCAGTTGCATGAAACTTTGGGTACCAGGCTAGAATTCAGTACCTTTTCATCCATAGACAGATGGACAGACTGAGAGAGTCAATCAGATTTTGGAGGATGTGCTGAGAGCTTGTGCGCTAGATTACGGATCTAGTTGGGACGATAATATGCCATATGCAGAGTTCTCTTTCAACAACAGTTACCAAACCATTTTAAAGATGGCCCCTTTCGAAGCCTTATACGGAAGGAGGTGCAGGACACCGTTGCCATGGGACGAAGTTGGAGACCGTCAGTTGTTTGGTCCTGACTTGATTAAAGAGTCTGAACAGAAGGTGAAATTGATTCGCGATAGGCTCAAGGTAGCCCAGTCCAGATAGAAAAGTTATGAAGATTCTAAACGCAAGGAGACAGTTTACGAAGTTGGAGACAGAGCTTATCTTCGAGTATCTCCACTTCGGGGAACAAAGCGTTTTGGAGTTAAAGGGAAGTTAACGCCACGATTTGCAGGACCATATCGAGTTTTGGAGCGTATGGGGGAAGTGTCCTACAAGCTGGAATTGCCCGAAGGATTGTCAGGAGTTCATGATGTGTTCCACGTTTCTCAGCTGAAGAAGTGTCACGCGGAGATGGCTGACATACCGTTGAGAGATATAGTGCCTCTGGAAACTATTCAGTTGGATGACGATTTGACCTATGAGGAGAAGCCAGTCAAGATTCTCGAGTTTGCCAACCGAGTTACTCGCAGAAAGGTTATCAAGTTTTGCAAAGTTCAGTGGAGCCACCACTCAGAGGATGAAGCCACCTGGGAGCGAGAGGAAGATTTGTTCAAAGACCACCCTCACCTATTTTCTAGCCAACCCTAATCTCGAGGGCGAGATTCATCTTAAGGGGGGTAGGTTTGTAACATCCCAAATTTTCAATTTGGAATGTTATACATTAGATCATCAATGCATATCATATTTTATTCGCATTTTGGTTGATCCCAGAAATTCTACGCAACTCAATGACCCACGGAGAGAGTTGGGGATTTCGTTATTTTCATATTTGAGTTTTCTCAAATTTTGAGAATAGGATCATTTGATTTTATTTCTTTTATCATCAATTATTTCTATTACAAAAATATGAGAGAGGGAATAAAATGACTTTCCCAAAATAAAGAAATATTGAGGATTTAATAATAAAATCAAATAGGATTTTATTCCGGAGTTTTTCGGTGTTTTATTTGAATTTAGGGAAAAATGCGTTTTTCAAAATTGCATTTAGGTCCCAAATAAATGTTCACCTTGTGAGGCTTGATTTTAAAAGCCCGTGAAAATTTATTTCGGAATTTTTAGAGTCTGTTTAGTATTTCTTTTTATTTTTCTTCCGAGCGGAATAATAATAAAACAAACGAACCGACCTACGAGCCGTGTCCGGATAGGACTCCGGCCCGAAGTGGCTTTATAAGCCGGCCCACCCGGGAACCCTAGCCCCAGACGCCCGCCCCGCCGCCACCCGCGCCGCCGCCACCCGCGCCGCCACCGCCCGCCGCCCCGCCGACGCCGTCGCCGCCGCCGAGGTTCGCCGCCGCCGAGGTTCGCCGCCGCCTCGTTTTCTGTGCCATTTTTTCTTTTAAAAAAAACCGATCGGTTTTCGTCGGTTTTCGCCGGTTTATTAGATTCGGTTTTTTTAAGTAGATCAGTTTTCCGGTTTATTTTTTTAGCGAGCGTTTGTCGTTTTCCTTTTTCTCGGATTAAATCCGCGATTTTTCTGATCGCGGTTCCTGATTCAATTTTCGTTTTAGTATAATTTTTCGCTCGTTTATCGGAATCAGGAGATTCAAGCGCCTAGAGTTTGTCTCGAAACCCTCTATCCGTTTGACCGACTTAAACAAGATTTTGCTACTGTAAAATTTGCCCTAGATCCAGATTACTAGAACGAAGTTGTTTTCTTTCGCCGTTTGACTTTCGTTGCTTCGTTCGATTTGATTCTTTTGCCAACCGGAGTTCTTAAGTTGAACCTTCTGGTTAGATCTCTTATTTGAGTTTTACCTGTGCATTAAATGAGTACTTATTGTATGCTTGCTTGTTTGTTTGCGATAGAGTATCCGGAGTGCGCTGCCTGTTACTTCGAATCGCTAGGTTTCCCGGATCATCAGCAAGGCAAGTAACACTTTGATCATACCTTTTCTACTACCCAGTTTTATTGCATTAGATCAAACCTCACACATTGCATGATTAGGATCTAATTAAATTGTGGGATGGGAAGTAGATGAGGTAGTACCTATTACCAGTTTATTTTTCAAACCTTTGGGAGTTACTTCTACGTTTGCTTATCATGCCATGCTATGCTAGTAGACGTGGATTGGGTGAGTGAAATCCATGACAGATGTGAGATTGTTAATTAATGGTTTATCTAAGGTGGCAACTTAAACACACATCTGGGTGGATTGAGGCACCTGGGTATTCCAGGACTTGCCTGTTTTCTTTTGGACCGCCACCCAGGCTCAAAGGGATCATGAGACTATTCATACTAGAAGCTTCCGTGTGCAGCCACAAGCTATTATGGGCTCTAGCATAGTTGACTAAGTCATGCGAACTCTTACAGTGGTAGACTAGCAGATGTAGGGGATGTAGGTGGTATGGTCTACCCGATCGTAAGGTGCTAGCGCTTCTGAAAGACTATGTCTCGGTCATCCGTCTTCTCAAACACCATGTAGTGCGAGAAACCAAACGGAGGCGATCGAGTCTTGTGGGGAAAAGTGCGCAAACCTCTACAGAGTGTAATAAACTAATCATGGTTAGTCGTGTCCCCGGTTATGGACATCTTGAGTATCTAGTACCTGGATTTTCATGTGAATCTCAACATGTTACTCTAAATTAATTTTGTTGGGTTATGTTTAATGATGATGCTTAATTGGGATTGAGAATGCTGTCAACCATTCTCAATGTTTAACAACTACCATGATAGTTAAATAAATTTATTCCTTTGAAGTAGGGAAAAATTGGCTTTATGCAAAAACTGTAACCATAGAGCTTTCCACCAGCCAAATATGCATATAGTATAGCTGTTTCATTCCATTACTCTCTATGTGTTACCTTGCCAGCATATTCCATGTGCTGACCCGTTTCGGGCTGCAACGTAAATGTTGCAGACTTTTCAGACGATGATTAAGGAGTTTTTAGGTCGTGGTTCTATACTCAGTGATGCCGTTGGAGTTGATGGACTCACTTATCTTCCAAGCCTTCCGATGTTATCGATATTAGATGGCCTTAAGCCATATTTATTGTAATAAGTTCTCTTTTGAGACACTCGATGTAATAAGTGTGTGATTGCTACTCTGCTATAAATCCTCCGAGTACTGTGTGATGTCAGCATTACTGATCCAGGGATGACACCGGAGCACAGAGATCAGACTGTTTGAGGTCTGGTCGCTACAGGTGTGTACAGCAAGGATGATTGTGGTAAACTAAAAAGCAAAGACTCAAATCATACAAGACGCTCCAAGCAAAACACATATCACGTGGTGAATAAAAATATAGTCTCAAGTAAAGTAACCGATAGACAAAGACGAAAGAGGGGATGCCTTCCAGGGCATCCCCAAGCATTGGCTTTTGGTTGTCCTTGAATTTTAACTTGGGGTGCCTTGGGCATCCCCAATCTTAGGCTCTTTCCACTCCTTATTCCAAAATCCATCAAATCTTTACCCAAAACTTGAAAACTTCACAGCACAAAACTCAACAGAAAATCTCATGAGCTCCGTTAGTATAAGAAAACAAACCGCCACTTCAAGGTATTGTAATGAACTCATTATTTATTTATATTGGTGTTAAACCTACTATATTCCAACTTCTCTATGGTTCATACCCCCCGATACTAGCCATAGATTCACCAAAATAAGCAAACAACACACGAAAAACAGAATCTGTCAAAAAAAGAACAGTCTGTAGTAATCTGTAGGTTTCGAATACTTCTGTAACCCCAAAAAATTCTGAAATAAATTGGTGGACATAGGAATTTGTCTATTAATCATCTGCAAATAGAATCAACCTAATCGCGCTTTCCAGTAAAAGATGGCAGCAAATCTCATGAGCGCTAAAGTTTCTGCTTTTTACAGCAAGATAGCAAAGACTTCCCCCAAGTCTTCCGAAAGGTTCTACTTGGCACAAACACTAATTAAAAGCATAAAACCACATCTAAACAGAAGCTAGATGAATTATTTATTACTAAACAGAACCAAAAAGCAAGAAACAAAAATAAAATTGGGTTGCCTCCCAACAAGCGCTATCGTTTAACGCCCCTAGCTAGGCATAAAAATAAGAATAGATCTAGGTATTGTCATGATAATGATAAGGCAAATCGCGAAAACTCATCTCATACTCCCTGCGTTTAGTGGCAAGTTTTCTTTGTGGCAAGCAAAAGTAATCAAAAGGGCTAAATTTAATGGGACAAAAGTCCCCAAGATCAAGCTCGGGAGGTATTGATTCCTCCTTTGGCCCCTCATATTGCACAACCAATTCATCATTATAAGCATTCTTTTGGCAAAAAGTCATGAGCTTTTGTTCAAGAGAAAAACCTAATCCATTGTTCTGGATAGCAAAATTACTGTTAAGTTCAGAAATCCTATCAACTAGAACATCGGTAGGGACCTTTTTCTAAGGTTTTCATTAAAAGCAACATGATCTAGAGATCATAAGCGCATTATGTGTTCTTGATAAAAAAAAGGATTGCTTCTATGGGGGGATGGCCGGCATCCACCCTATAATGCGCAAAAATTTCATTGGCTTCTCTTATTATAGATCTGAACTCACGAGCTAAAAAGATGGTAGCTGCTCGCTTAACAGAAGAATGCTCAATATTGGAAAATTCTAGAAAAATCCTTTGGATGCAAGGGTGCATATGAATAAATTGTCTTTCAAGTTCAACTATGAGCAAAGATATAGCATCCGCAAAACTACTACTTCTATGAAGAATAGACCCTCCCATAGTGGGTACTGCACCGGCACAAGTAAAGAAATCTTGAATAACTCCTTTTCTAATAATATTTCCACTACCGATCCGAAACTTTTTAGTGTGCAAAATAGTTTGTTATTCATGAGGATAATCAAAAGAATCGATGTTTTCCATGTTATTACCACTATCCTTATCAACGATAACCTCCCCAATTTCAGACATGATGGCAGCAAATTGCACAAAGAACAGGCAAAAAGCAAGAAGAAGAGCGAACGAAAAAGAGGCGGACTGAAAAGAAGCCGAATAAAATGGCAAGGGTGAAATGGGAGAGAGGAAAACGAGAGGCAAATGACCAAATAATGTAATGCGAGGGATAAGAGTTTGTGATAGGTACTTGGTATGTCTTGACTTGTGCGTAGATCTCCCCAGCAACGGTGCCAGAAATCTGCACATTGGTGGGAGATCAAATCTTGACTTGACTTGGTGTAAACCTCCCCGACAATGGCGCCAGAAATCCTTCTTGCTACCTCTTAAGCTTGCGTTGGTTTTCCCTTGAAGAGGAAAGGGTGATGCAGCACGGTAGCGTAAGTATTTCCCTCAGTTTTTGAGAACCAAGGTATCAATCCAGTAGGAGACTACACGCAAGTCCCTCGTACCTGCACAAACAAACAAGAACCTCGCAACCAACGTGATAAAGGGGTTGTCAATCCTTCACAGTCACTTACAAAAGTGAGATCTGATAAAAATAATAAGATAAATATTTTTGGTATTTTTGTTGTATAGATTGGAAAATAAAGATTGCAAAATAGAAATAGCAAGTTGATAGGAAAATAATATGATGGAAGATAGACTCGGGGGCCATAGGTTTCACTAGTGGCTTCTCTCAAGATAGCAAATTTTACGGTGGGTGAACAAATTATTGTCGAGCAATTGATAGAAAAGCGCATAGTTATGAGAATATCTAAGCATGATCATGTATATAGGCATCACGTCCGCGACAAGTAAACCAAAACGATTCTGCATCTACTACTATTACTCCACACATCGACCGAGGCGAGATATATACTTTGGAGTTACATACCTGTACTCCCTCCATTCCCGTGCCCATCTCCTCTCTATCCTTTGTATGCGCACCTTGCGCTGATTTTTGTCCCCCTTTCCATGTGTGGCCTCATCAGGAGTGCAATAATCCTTGTAAATGTTATCAGGGATCTCAAAAGTTGTGTTCACTTCGAGCTTATTTCCTCCCTTCTAAGGTTTCTTTCCATCAGCCATTTTCTTCAATTGAGAATTTTGAACAGTTGAATTCTCTGAAGAGGTATGCAGTTTTTCTTCAAGGAACGCTGCAAATGAGTTAAGTTGATGAGAACCTAGTGATTCAGCAGCAGACATGTGCACCTGTGTACAGAGTATAGGTGCGAAGAATTTGGAGAGGTCATATGCGTTCTCAGAAGTTTTGCAAAAAGAACAAGTTTGAGGAATTCGACCAAATGTGTCTTGAGGAATTTCACTAAGTGTTCTTCGACTTAGGTTCCAGAGTTGTGTAGATTGAAAATCCACACAATTGAGGAATCTTGAAGAAAAACATGGCTTAGGAACCAGATCAAGAACAGATGTTTGTGTTAGGTGTTTAGAGTGTGAAGATTGAAGAATAAACACCTTTTGAAGATTTTGACGAAATCACTGGAATCTGTAAGGGCAGTAAAAGTAACTTTTAATTACCCTTAATGAAGAACACGACGAACTGGGAATGTAGATTGGAAGTTCGTCAGTGTAGATCTTCCATGCCCTAACTTGGCAGAGGAAGACGGCTACGGCGGCGGCGGAGTGAAGAAATCCGCGGCCGGCGTGAGTACGACGGCGACAAGGTCGATGCAGCGAAGCTCTTCCTCACCGACGATGATGGAAGTAGTGGCGGCGCTAGGTTTTGAGAGCTCGAGCGAGGGAGTGAGGTCGAGCGGAGTAAAAACAGACTGAGGAAGGGAAGGGGTATTTATAGCCACGGTGAAAAACTGCTCGTTCGAGGAAAATCGACGAATGTGCCCCTGACCTTTCTCATCTATGCGACATGTGTCACCCACGTACTGTGAGGTGGAGATCGTGTGAGATTGTGGGTGAATAGATAAGTATTATCGTGGAATATGTAACGGTTTGAGCGGCAAAATCCGAAAATTCAGATATGAAAATTTTAATGTTTTGTTCATAAATTCTTCAGCTAACAAGGGCACAGTGAAGATTTTGAATGGGTTTCAAATAGAACGCACATGAAGAATTTGTGAACAGACTGGGTTGAGTTTAGCATAGAGGGGGAAGGGTCCAATCACATTCACTTAGCAGAAATAGCAACTTGAAGAAATAGCAATAAGTGAATGTTGTAGAGGACATAAACTCATATATTTATATAGCCAATGAAGAAAAACGACGGACACAGTGAAGACTTGCAAAGTTGAAGAATTTGAACAACTGGGGAATTTCAAAAATGAAGAAAAACTCAAATAGAAGATTTTCAACTTTTGTTGGTGGCGTGACCCACCATATAAGAATGATGATTTCAGACGTCGCGTACAATTGTCGTAGGGCTCTGAGAATCAAATTCTTCGTTAATTTCTTCACACTTAGAGGGTTAGTCTTCATTGATTGAAGAAAAATGTTACTTTGTGTGTTGCACATCTAAATCATAAATTTTGCATAAGTGTTAGGATGTGTGTCCTTGTCAAAGGACATTCGAGGATTCTAAGATATTTAGCTCACACCGCAACTTGCTAAATCTCTTCTCATCCAAGGGCTTTGTGAAGATATCGGCTAGCTGTTCTTCAGTCTTCACGTGCTCGATGGAGATGTCGCCCTTCAACACATGATCACAAAGAAAATGATGATGAATCTGAATGTGCTTTATCTTCGAGTGCTGAACTGGGTTATGAGCAATCTTGATGGCACTCCATTGTCACAATAGAGTGGCACATTCTTCACATTGATGTCCTAGTCCTTGAGAGTTTGCTTCATCCATAGCAATTGAGCACAACACGATCCAGCAGCAATGTACTCAGCTTCAGCAGTAGAGAGTGATACACAGTTTTGTTTCTTCGAAGACCAGGAGACCAAGGATCGTCCGAGGAAATGGCATGTGCCTGATGTTGACTTGCGGTCCACACGATCACCAGCATAGTCAGAGTCTGAATATCCAATGATATCAAAAGCCAAGCCCTTGGGATACCATAATCCAAGTGTTGGAGTGTGAGCTAGATATCGAAGAATATGCTTCACAGCCTTATGGTGTGATTCCTTCGGTGTAGCTTGAAAACGGGCACACATGCAAACACTAAGCATAATATCTGGCCTAGATGCACATAAATACAATAAAGAACCAATCATGGAGCGGTAATACCTTTTGATCGAAGTCAATACCGTTTTCATTGGTGCATAGATGACCATTTGTGGGGATAGGGACTTTGACGCCTTTGCAATCTTGCATGCCGAATTTCCTCAATACATCCTTGAGGTATTTCTCCTGAGATATGAATATGCCGTTGCATTGTTGACAAATCTAAATACCTAAGAAGAATTTCAATTCTCCCATCATAGACATTTGATATTCTTCACTCATCATGTAGGCAAATTCATCACTATAACGTTGGTCAGTACAGCCAAAGATGATATCACCAACATATATTTGGCATACGAATAATTCATCATCATAAGCTTTGGTGAAAAGAGTTGGATCAAGTGAACTGGGTTTGAAGCCTTTCGTCATGAGGAATTCCTTCAAAGTATCATACCACGTCCGAGGGGCTTGCTTGAGACCATAGAGGGCCTTATTGAGTCTGAAGACTTTGTCAGGATGCTTTGGATCTTCAAAACCTGTATGTAGCCTTGAGCTACAAGTTGTGCCTTATTCCTCACCACAAGGCCATTTTCATCTTGCTTGTTACGGTAGATCCATTTTGTGCCGATGATATTGTGCTTGCGAGGGTCTGGTCACTTGACAAGTTCCCAGACGTTGTTGAGCTCGAACTGATGTAATTCCTCTTGCATAGCTTGAATCCACTCGGGCTCCAGAAATGCTTCATCTACCTTAGTGGGCTATGTGATGGAGATGAAAGAAAAGTGTCCACAAAAGTTAGATAAATGTGAAGCTTTTGAGCGTGTGAGAGGACCTGGTGCGTTGATATCGCTGATGATTTTCTCAATCTGCACTTCATTAGCAATGCGAGGATGATCTGGTTGACGGTGAGGAATCTGCTCAGCATTTTCTTCAGAGCCATTTTATTCAGGTGCACCAACATGATGTTCTTCATGTTCTGGAATGACTTCTTCAGCAGATTCTTTGGTACGAATGACATACTCAGTAGCCTTGAACTTAATAGATTCCTCGGGAGGTATTTCATCTGTCACAGGAGGTAGGTGCTCTCTTTGCGAGCCATTAGTCTAATCGAACCACTCATCTACAGTTTCAACAACCTTGTGATGATAGGTGTTGAAGACTCTGTAGGTGTGCGAGTCCTTACATAACCTAGCATAAAACCTTCATGTGCTTTCGGTGCAAATTTAGAATTGTGATGAGGATCTCTAATCCAGCATTTAGCACCGAAGACTTTTAAATAACTCACATTGGGTTTCTTGTCAATGAGGAGTTCATATGCAGTCTTCTTGAAGAATTTGTGAAGATATACCATGTTGATGATGTGGCACGCAGTATCAATTGCCTCAGGCCAGAAGCGAGGAGGCGTCTTGTACTCATCAAGCATAGTGCGAGGCATCTCAACAAGAGTCTTGTTCTTTCGCTCCACGATGCCATTCTGCTGAGGAGTATAGGGAGCAGATAACTCATGAGTAATACCAAGTTCATCAAGATAGTCATCGAGACCGGTGTTCTTGAACTTAGTTCCATTGTCACTTGTAATGTGCTTGATCTTCACACCAAAGTTGGTTGAAGCCCTCGAGAAAAAACGTTTGAAGACTTCCTGCACTTTAGTTTTGTAAGTGATGATATGCACCCATGTATAACAAGAATAATCATCAACAATGACAAAGCCATATAAAGATGCAGCATTAGTAAATGTGGCATAGTCGGTAGGGCCAAAGAGATCCATGTGAAGCAATTCAAATGGACGAGTGGTAGTCATGATGGTCTTTGAGGGATGCTTAGCCTTGGTCATCTTTCCAGCTTCACAAGCTCCACACAAGTGGTCAGAATTTGACACCCTCGGTGCCAATGACATGTTTTTTATTCGCGTGTGTGTGCAAGTTCCTCATCCCAGCATGACCAAGTCATCGATGCCATAGCCAGCCTTCTGAAGCTTTTGCAAGTAGACATGTAGCAGGTTGTGGTCCCGTAGAGAAATCAACAATATACAAATCTCCTCTCCTAAAGCCTTCGAAGACTTTGGAATTGTCGGCTTCCATGATCACAACACAATGATACTTGCCAAAGACAACAACCATATCAAGATCACAAAGCATTGAGACAGACATGAGGTTGAACCCTAAGGACTCGACAAGCATGACTTTGTCCATGTGTCGATCCTTTGAGATTGCAACCTTACCTAGACCCAATACCTTGATATTTCCTTTGTCAGCGTAGGTAATATGCTTCAGATGCGATGGAGATAAGGGAGCGTCCATCAATAGATTCTTGTCACCAGTCATGTGATTTGTGCATCCACTATCGAGGACCCACTCAGTGGCTTTGGGTTGATCATCCTGCAGATGAATTAGTGCAGCTTACGAACTCATATACTTCATCAGTGAAGAATATGACATCAATTTCATCAGATCAATTTCATCAAGCAATAGAACAGATATAGCAACGTGAGGACGTGAGAAATGAAAAATTCATTTCTTCATGATTAGCTTGCGTCCTTTCAAGCATATTTAGGTCTCCAGCAAATTCTTCAGACGTTTAAGTGCGTCTGGAGACCTGACCCTGCATAACAGATTAGTTTTTTTTCTTCACTACCCACATCTAAAGGGGTGGCAAAGAGTTCATCATTCTACGAGCTCCATAAGAGAAAGGTGGCATAGATGCCAGTCCACTTCGTTTTGCATAAGAGGGGTTAGGGTAAGCATATGAGTAAGCAGAGAAATTCTTCAAGGATTTACGAACATAATGATTTGAAGAATAATGCACATATCCATAATCCTTAGCCTTTCCCTGCGAAACAGAGATGTTAGCACGATGATGGTCATATGAGGACTTTGATCCAGGTGAGGAATGTGGTCCATATGAGGACTTTGGTCCATATGAAGAATTTGATCTGGGGTTCCTATTCTTCACAGGTGGTGTCATGATGACATTCACCTGAAGACTTTCAAGGCACCTTTTGGGAACCCAGATTTTCTTCATAGGGGGACCATTCCTGCAGTTAGTGCCAACATATCTAGCACATACTTCACCATTCTGATTTTTGAGAAGTTTGTAATTGGAGTCAAATGACTCATTAGAAGAATATGAAGATTCACATGTAAAGCCAGATAAAGTAGATGGATCCACTGAAGGTCCCTTTACAGCAACCCATGAGGTTTTGGGATACTGCTCAGGTTTTCAGTAGGTCCCATCAGCATTGAGTTTCCTCTCAAAGGCAATACCCACTTTCCTAGGGTTCCTGTTGAGGATTTGCTTCTTAAGCACATCAAAAAGAGCCTAATGCCCTTTGAGGCTTTTGTACATGCCTGTCACTAATACGTCTCCAACGTATCTATAATTTTTTATTGTTCCATGCTATTATATTATCAACCTTGGATGTTTTATATGCATTTATATGCTATTTTATATGATTTTTGGGACTAACCTATTAACCCAGAGCCTAGTGCCAGTTTCTGTTTTTCCCTTGTTTCAGTGTTTCGCAGAAAAGGAATATCAAACGGACTCCAAACGGAATGAAACTTTTGGAAAAGTTATTTTTGGAAAGAAAGCAATACAGGAGACTTGGAGTGCACGTCAGGGGATCAACGAGGAGAGCACAAGGCAGGAGGGCGTGCCCACCCCCCTGGGCACGCCCTCCACCCTTGTGGGCCCCTCGTGGCTCCCTTGATGTATTTCTTCCGCCTATATATCCATATACCCTAAAACTATCGAAGACGACAATAGATCGAGAGTTCCGCCGCCAGAAGCCTCCGTAGCCACCGAAAACCAATCTAGACCCGTTCTGGCACCCTGCCGGAGGGGGCAATCCCTCTCCCGTGGCCATCTTCATCATCCTGGAGCTCTCCATGACGAGGAGGGAGTAGTCCACCCTCGGGGCTGTGGGTATGTACCAGTAGCTATTTGTTTGATCTCTCTCTCTCTCGTGTTCTTGAGGTGGTACGATCTTGATGTATCGCGAGCTTTGCTATTATATTTGGATCCTATGATGTTTCTCCCCCTCTACTCTCTTGTAATGGATTGAGTTTTCCCTTTGAAGTTATCTTATCAGATTGAGTCTTTAAGGATTTGAGAACACTTGATGTATGTCTTGCGTGGGATACCCATGGTGACAAAGGGGTATTCTATTGATCCACTTGATGTATGTTTTGGTGATCAACTTGCGGGTTCCGCCCACGAACCTATGCATAGGGGTTGGCACGCGTTTTTGTCTTGACTCTCTGGTAGAAACTTTAAAGATTTGAGAACACTTGATGTATGTCTTGCCATGGATATCTGTGGTAACAATGGGATATCACATGATTAACTTGATGTATGTTTTGGTGATCAACTTGCGGGTTCCTGCCATGAACCTATGCATAGGGGTTGGCACACGTTTTCGTCGTGATTCTCCGTTAGGAACTTCAGGGCACTCTTTGAGGTCCTTTGTGTTGGTTGAATAGATGAATCTGAGATTGTGTGATGCATATCGTATAATCATACCCACGGATACTTGAGGTGACATTGGAGTATCTAGGTGACATTAGGGTTTTGGTTGATTTGTGTCTTAAGGTGTTATTCTAGTATGAACTCTAGGGCTGTTTGTGACACTTATAGGAATAGCCCAACGGATTGATTGGAAGGAATAACTTTGAGGTGGTTTCGTACCCTACCATAATCTCTTCGTTTGTTCTCCGCTATTAGTGACTTTGGAGTGACTCTTTGTTGCATGTTGAGGGATAGTTATATGAACCAATTATGTTATTATTGTTGAGAGAACTTGCACTAGTGAAAGTATGAATCCTAGGCCTTGTTTCCTAGCATTGCAATACCATTTGTGCTCACTTTTATCATTATTTACCTTGCTGTTTTTATATTTTCAGATTACAAAAACCATTATCTACCATCCATATACCACTTGTATCACCATCTCTTCATCGAACTAGTGCACCTATACAATTTACCATTGTATTAGGTGTGTTGGGGACACAAGAGACTCTTTGTTATTTGGTTGCAGGGTTGTTTGAGAGAAACCATCTTCATCCTACGCCTCCCACGGATTGATAAACCTTAGGTCATCCACTTGAGGGAAATTTGCTACTGTCCTACAAACCTCTACACTTGGAGGCCCAACAACGTCTACAAGAAGAAGGTTATGTAGTAGACATCAAGCTCTTTTCTGGTGCCATTGCCGGGGAGGTTAGATCTTGAAGGTGTATCGTTAGATCTTGCAATCGAATCTTTTTGTTTCTTGTTTTAGCACTAGTTTAGTTTATAAAAGAAAACTACAAAAAATGGAATTAGTTTGCCTCATACGCTTCATCTTTTTAATATCTTTCGCGAGTATGATGGAAAGGAAAATTGTGCCAAAGTGTTAGAAGAAGAATGCATTAAAATGTTTGGCACTAAATCTTTGAATGATGAGCATGATTGCCATGTTGTTAGTATGAACTCCTTGAATATCCATAGTACTAATGATGATTGCACTAGTTATGATGAGAATGTCTCCTATAAACATGTCAATTTTTGTGGAGTGCATTGGGTTTGCAAGTACACACCAAATAGGGAAGATAGATATTGCAAGAGGCATAAGCACTTAGAAACTAAATGGTTGCAAGAAAGGCTAGATGTTTGTGCTGAAAGTTTAAATTTTCTTGGCCGTACTTGTGAACTTTGCAATGAACGTGGTCATTTAACCATCCGATGCAAATTGTTTCATGATCTAATCGTTTCCAAAAATTGTGATGACTTGATTTCTCTTACACATCATAATGAACTTAGTTTGCTTATGGGTTACGAAGAAATGAAACGTATAACTAACTATCTACCAGTATTTGCCCGTGATAAACTTCTTGGCTTTGATCTAGAGGAAATTTATATGTATTGTGCGGTGAATTGTATTGAAAATCCTTATATTGCCAACTACATCGAAAAGAGAAAACAAATAGAAGATGAAGAGAATACTAATGAAAGGGAAGAGACTTCCCACTACCCTCCTATTATTTCTTATGATGAATCAGGTAACGAGGAGGAGCCTCCTATTCAACCAATCTCATTAATAAGGAGCTCCAAAAACAGGATTGAACCCACACATGATGTGGTGAAGAAGAAGAAAAGAAAAAGGAAGAGAGATAAAAAGATATCTCTCCCAAATAATGTTGCTCCTATTACTATTGTGCCTCATGAAAATATAATTGTGTAAGATAATGATACTTCTTATGATCTTGAAAGAATATGATAATTGCTATACTATTGGTGCTATCCATACTATTAATGATGAGAGTGATTATGCTTATGATATGAAAAGGCCCAAGCTTGGGGATGCTATGTTTGATGAAGATGAAGTTTTTGAGAATATATTTGCTACAATTAATGTTAGTCCCAAGCTTGGGGAAGCTATGTTTAATGAAGATTATTTTTGTAATCTCCCAAGTTTTGATATGCAAATTTATAATGATGATAGCATGCCTCCTACTTATGATGATTATATTGATGAAAGTGGGTTTGGAAGAGTGTCAACTTTAGGAAGTAATGATCCCACTATTTTGGAGGATGTTGAATCTTATTATGATAATTATGAAAGTGGATTTGGAGAGGTCATGACTTTATTTAGTAATGATTCCACTATCTTGGAAGAGGTTTCAATCGATTATGATGAGAACAAAGTTGCTACTTATTATAATTATTGTGATGATACATATGCTATAAAAAGTAGTGATGATTATATTTATAAAAATTGTGATGATTATGATTACCCTTTTTCTGAACATTACTCTTTTAATATGGAAACAATTTATAGTATTCGAGTCTCTTATGATACTCCCACTATTCCGATTGAGAAGAATTTTGCTTTTGTGGAGAGTAGTAAATTTTCTATGCTTGTAGATCATGAAAAGAATGCTTTATGTGATGGTTATATTGTTGAATTCATTCATGATGCTATTGAAAATTATTATTATGCAGGAATATATGCTTGTAGGAATTGCAATAATACCAAGTTTCCTCTCTATGTGCTTAAAGTTTTGAAGTTATGCTTGTTTTGCCTCCCTATGCTAGCTGATTGTTGCTCCCATAAATTGTTTGCTCACAAAATCCCTATGCATAGGAAGAGTGTTAGACTTAAATGTGCTAGTCATATTCTTCATGATGCTCTATTTATGTTTCAATTCTTATCCTTTATGTGAGCATCGTTGAAATCATCATGCCTAGCTAGGGGCGTTAAACGATAGCGCTTGTTGGGAGGCAACCCAATTTTATTTTTCTTCCTTGCTTTTTGTTCCTGTTTAGAAATAAATAATGTATATAGCCTCTGTTATTATTGATTTTTTATGTTTTAGTTAGTGTTTGTGCCAAGTAGAACCGTTGGGAAGATTTGGGGAAAGTCTTTGTGATCATGCTGTAAAAAACAGAAACTTTAGCGCTCACGAGAATTACTGCCATTTTTTATTGGAGAGTGCTATTTAGTTAATTCTTTTTTAAAATGATTAATAGATAAATTCCTCACGTACAGCAATTTATTTGAGAATTTTTAGGGTTCCAGAGCTTGCATTAGCTACAGATTACTACAGACTGTTCTGTTTTTGACAGATTCTGTTTTTCGTGTGTTGTTTGCTTATTTTGATGAATCTATGGCTAGTAAATTAGTTTATAAACCATATAGAAGTTGGAATACAGTAGGTTTAACACCAATATAAACAAATAATTAGTTCATTACAGTACCTTGAAGTGGTGTTTTGTTTTCTTTCGCTAACGGAGCTTACGAGTTTTCTGTTAAGTTTTGTGTTGTGAAGTTTTCAAGTTTTGGGTAAAGATTCGATGGACTATGGAATAAGGAGTGGCAAGAGCCTAAGATTGGGGATTCCCAAGGCACCCCAAGGTAATATTCAAGTACAACCAAAAGCCTAAGCTTGGGGATGCCCCGGAAGGCATCCCCTCTTTCGTCTTCGTTCATCGGTAACTTTACTTGGAGCTATATCTTTATTTACCACATGATATGTATTTTGCTTGAAGCGTCATTTTATTTTCTTTTGTTTTGCTTGCTGTTTGAATAAAATACCAAGATCTGAAATTCTTAAATGTTAGAGAGTCTTCATATAGTTGCATAATTATTCGACTACTCATTGATCTTCACTTATATCTTTCGGAGTAGTTTGTTGTTGCTCTAGTGCTTCACTTATACTCCCTCCATTCCTGAATATAGGGTGTATAGTATTTGGCACGGAAATTAAAGAACTCACATGGAGGGAAAATTTCACAAGTTTTGGGTGAGATAACTCCTGACTAATTGACATGAGTAAATAGAGGAGCTTGCCTGATATAAGGAAATGTAATCAAATCCCTATGAAATATATCCAAACGAGTGGTGCAACGCAATGCACCATATATTCTGGGATTTTTCTCAAAAATCTATACACCTTATATCAAGGAACGGAGGGAGTATCTTTTTAGAGCATGGTGGTGGTTTTATTTTGAAGAAATAGATAAACTCTCATGCTTCACTTATATTATTTTGAGAGTCTTTAGAACAGCATGGTAGTTTGCTTTGGTTATGAATTTGGTCCTAATATGATGGGCGTCCAAGAGGGATATAATAAAAACTTTCATATAAAGTGCATTGAATACTAAGAGAAATTTGATACTTGATAATTGTTTTGAGATATGGAGATGGTGATATTAGAGTCGTGCTAGTTGAGTAGTTGTGAATTTGAGAAATTCTTGTGTTGAAGTTTGTGATTCCCGTAGCATGCACGTATGGTGAACCGTTATGTTAAGAAGTCGGAGCATGATGTATTTATTGATTGTCTTCCTTATGAGTGGCGGTCGGGGATGAGCGATGGTATTTTCCTACCAATCTATCCCCCTAGGAGCATGCGTGTAGTACTTTGTTTCGATAACTAATAGATTTTTGCAATAAGTATGTGAGTTCTTTATGACTAATGTTGAGTCCATGGAATATACGCACTCTCACCCTTCCACCATTGCTAGCCTCTCTAGTACCGCGCAACTTTCGCCGGTACCATAAACCCACCATATACCTTCCTCAAAACAGCCACCATACCTACCTATTATGGCATTTCCATAGCCATTCCAAGATATATTGCCATGCAAATTTCCACCTTTCCATTTACTATGACACGCTCCATCATTGTCATATTGCTTTGCATGATCATGTAGTTGACATTGTATTTGTGGCGAAGCCACCGTTCATAATTCTTTCATGTCACTCATGATTCATTGCACGTCCTGGTACACCGCCGGAGGCATTCATATAGAGTCACTAGCATCCCCGCGCGGCGGCACGCCGCGCACATCGATACATCATGTTTATATAGAATGTTTATATTCTATGTAGTGAATATAAATTTTAAATAAGATAAATATTTGTATAAGATTGTAATCACAAAAATAAAAGTTATGGATAGAAGCAAACCGGGAAGGATAAATTTATTGTCACCATGTATAGTGCATCTTGGAAGACAGAAAATGCACGTTGATACATCTAATAAGCTAAAATGTGGTACATTCATTTTTGTCCTACATCATTCTAGTGGAACCTCCTACAAGATTGGTACTCGTGATGAAATGGTAAAGAGCGCCCCGATATTCATATCCTTGGACAATTGGCCACACATGTTTGATGTTTCAGTTGAACCCTAAACCCTAAACCTTATGCTTCTTTTCTAAAAGAATTTTCAAAAGGGAGTATAACATGTACAAAGCTGAAGAGTGCTGCTTCAGTTTTCCCTATGATGTGATCCATTGTTACCCAGCATAAAAAATGGTCTGACGGGCACTTTACCAACTGGAACAAAAAGTCCATTCCCATTATCTAATCTAATGGATATGAGCATGTGACCAGATCTATAAATCATTGTTGCATCAAAAGAAAGAGAATGCTAGCCTGCTACTGCTCTCTCATCTTTCTCTTCACCCTTTTGTCTTGAAGCTCGCTGAAATTGTATGATAATGTAAGAACTTCACCAAACACAAAAAAAAAATCGAGTCACCGTTGAGAATTTGTCGTGTAACACCATAGCAATTTCATGTTTTTTGTATTAATGAAAAGGGAGAAAAAAACATGTTTGGAAGCCACTCAAAAGTGGCATTCAGGCGAGTTCCAATCTGCAAAATATGAAGGAATCAAATTGAAGAGAGAGATAGAGAGAGAGAGATGAACACCACCAACTGCATACAATTTAAGCGAGAGAATCAAAAACTCAAAGAATGAAATAAACTACTGATATAGGTTTGAAGCCTGACCACTGAAAGAATTAGAACAGTCTGCGGGTTAGTCCATGCATAACATTCTATCCGATATCATCTATGCAAAGGAAGAAATACGTACAATATTAGTAGATTATCCCAAGTAAATTCAATATATAATTTTAACATTATATTTTCATAATAGGGTCACACAAATGATAGTAGTATATATGTCTAGCTAGCAAGTTATGTCTCTGCATTCATTCAGATAGCCCACAAGATTGAGAAGAGCAATATTAATGTAGTGTGGAACACATCAAATCTTTTTTTCTCTCTGTGGAACATACTGATCGTAACCAATTGATACAATACTAGCGAAAATGTCTGTGCGTTGCAACGGGGGAATGTAAGGTGCGAGAATCAGGCTTAGATATTGTAGTGGTGGAATACTTATCATGTAATTTTTTTACTGTTAAATCACTCTTCTTTCTTAATTACAATATACCGTGAATCATATTTTTTCCCTCTGTAGCTCACAAATAATTGGTTAAAAAAACTTTAGCCATTATTTAGTTCAAGAAATTAGCCAAAAATTAATAGTACCTCTAAAATTATGTATAAAAAAACTTGCTCCCTGGTTAACATGTTTGCTATCACAAATTATTTTACAATGTAAGACTATACAAACAACAATGGATGTCCCAACCATTTCTCAACTAAAACTTCATACACATGTGAATTGTTGCCAAAAGCTGCTAGAACAAACATGTTGAACTGATTTGTTTTTGGCACTGGATCAACTCATAATCTTACTTATAGACTGACATGTATGATGCTTATAAGCCGAAATATGTTTTAGAGCAGATAAATATAATTGTACAGGCACTTCCAGTTGCATAAATATAATTGTTGGTTATATATGAAACATCTAAAATTTTAAGAATCAAACATGATCTAAGGAAGTGACACACATCTGCAACTGCAAGTATCTAATAATAAAATCCATATTAAAGATAACCTCTATTGATTCAAATATTTCAAGTTCCATCCCTTTGTTTCAATAGAACGGCCACTCAGTCCAGCACATCCCCTTTGTCATAGATCAATAGAAAAAATGGATACATATTTATCTGGTCCTACTCCTATCATAGTTTACATAGTAAAAAACTAAGATTACCTATGTCTACATAATGAGATTCATTTGCATCATCATGTTCTTACTTTGAAAAATGGTAGCAGCATATAGAAAGAATCCAATGTGTTGGTTTGGGAACAATGGAAAATTCAGTTCAGATACCTATACTCAACAGTCAACACCATCTATCCTGGTCACCCTCATCTTGACTTAGTACCAATCAAGCAGCACCAAGTTGAGTAACCAACAAACTTCAGTGACTATCTGCTGGATTTTTTAGCCATAATAGCAAGGAAAGCATCTGAACAGATCTCAGTATTCCAAAATTAAAATTAACAGACCTACAACATGCATGTTCGTGTATAACCTATCTGCAAGCAATATTTTTTTTGAGGATAACATCAAGACTTAGACCAAAATCAAGGCTGCATCGTGTTCCTTCCAGAGCGGATCATGTAGTTGGTCCCGGACACCATCCGCAACCACAAGGTCTCCATGAGCATTGGCAACATTGGCTAGTTCATGAGCCAGCCCATTGTTTGTCCTTCTAACTGTCCTGGTGTGATATGCCTAAAAATTCTCAGCGCAGATTTAGTATCAACAATAATTGGGTAGGACAATGATCTGCTTACAGAATCAGCCTGTAGCTCCTTTCCCCACTGCACAGTCGATCTCCACCACCAGGGAGCCTCGGAATACGTTAAACAATTCCTTCAGTACAACCAGAATAGCGCTGACTTCGGCCTCGACAGTTCTGCATGCACCAGCTATCTATCTGCAAGCAATTTTAGTGTTCTATTTGACACGACGTTTTAGTCGTATACGGTCTGGTCTATATGCCCGTGCGGTGCAACGGGAAAGAAAAAACATGCGGTTAAGCATGCCGCAACCGCCTGCTCCGCCCGTCGCTTCGGCCAGGCCACACGGTACACATGCGCCAGGCCGAGCAGAGCCATTCGCTGTAATCACCATCCACCCCACTCCGCTAAGACCTTTGTCTCTATCAGGTGAGAGTAGAGGAAGCATATGAAGAAGGATGAAGTTGTGGGGATTAGACAGGATGTAGATTTGTGGTGCCCATTCGATCATCCACTCATAATACCGATGACAACTATGCATGACACAACCTTTCATAATAATAGATATATAATGCAATTACTTTGAATTGTGTGCATTTCAAATCTTCTAATATAAGGTTTTATACATTTTCCATAATCTTCGGAATGCAAAAATCACATATTTTTGAATTAAACTCCTTTTAAATACAAAACTTGATTTTGAATTTTGGAAGAAAAGTTATACTAAAAATTGCTAGAAATACTTCAGAATGTACTATTATGGTGTTGCATTGAACTAGGAAACCCTTATGAGAATTTCCTCTATTTTATATTGAATTTTGAACCTCCAAATAACTTGGATACATGATTTGTTGATTTGAAGCAAAATACATATACAAAAAGGAAGTAGGCTCATCGTTACCGGTTTGCCCCAAAACTAGCCATCGATCTAAAATTCATGAGAAAAAGATCCTACCTCCATTAATAAAATTCTCCCAATCTAAAATTCATGAAAAAAATTCCTGCATCCATAAAAAAACCTACCAGACCCCTCTTTTTCACAGGCAATAGCTCGATCGGTGCTAACATTGACCCTCGGGCCCCGGCCCACAGGGCCGTAACCACATGGTGCGCACGAGATCCTTTTTCTCAAGGCAAAAATAGCTTTATTTATCAATGGGTAACATGAGTTTTACAATCAACTATACAGGCTCTCTAATCAACTTAGGAAACGTGTTCCAGACTCCCCGTGCAAATCGGCAGCCTTGTTGCATTTTCCCTTAGTCTGTACTATTTAGCACTCTTCGAGACAGAGCAAACTTGTCTTTGTTTCTTCGTCAATTCCACACCACTTCATTTTGTTCATATTTTTCGAACGGAGAGCATTGCCAACCGTACCAGCCTCAACTTCCTCCGCCTCGGAGCAGTTCTGGATGGAGTTGTAGGCAGCCAGCACAACCGATCCATCAGTTCGCCGAGCAATCATACCAGCACCACTTATGTGTTCCCTGTTGAAGAAGGAGCAGTTGATGTTTAAGTTGATCTAGCCTTTCGCCGGCGACATCCACCTGGGAACACTGTCCATGTAGAGGTTGCACCCAATAGCAGAGTCAGGCCAACAATGGCTGCCTTGCTCACGGGGCTGTCGGTGAGGCTAAAGTACACCAGGGAGTCCTCGTTACCACGTCCCGTGGCTACCTTGTACCATGAGCTCGACCCAGGAAGGTGGGCATCAGATCGCGTAGGTGCCGTCTCCATGCTTTCCCGGACGCCACCGTCCGCTCCGACGGGACTACTACGACTGCCTCGCCCACGGGATGACAGTGATGCTAGATGTTGCCAGAGTTGTGTAGGAGTTGTTGGTTTCCGCGTTGCCAACGACCGTGCCCTTGCCGCTGCTGATCAGCATGAAGACCATGGCAGTTTGTTGACGCCGGCCGAGCGGCCCGGCGGGTGTCACGCGTGTACCAGTCGGACTCGAATTACTAGGTTGCAGGTCGATGGACGAAGGAAAAGATGGACTATAATTTCGCCAAGACCACATCGATCCGATCTGCTTGAGATGACCCACAAGACACAATTAGAGCTGGACAGGTTGCCTCGGCTTAAATTGGTTCTGGCAGTACTCACCGTCGCCGGAACATACGTCACGGTGGAATCGATCTGGTTTGCCAAAGGCGTCCTCCCCGAGCTTCTAATTGTGCGCTCACGTAGCCCTACCTACGCGGGCTTCACCCGGCGGTTCCTCGCCTGGCCAACTCTGAAAGGTCGAGGGCCTAGCTGCCTCGTCGTCGGCCTGGCCGCGCGTGTCGCAACCAGCGGATCGTTTTTATCGTGATCGATCTCGCCTCTCCTTGATCTCAGGTGTCTCCTCAATCTCACCCTATATTTATATAGGGAATCAGGATGTGGGAGCTACAGAAGGTGCCCAATACAAAAGCTATACGTGCTCAATGTAGAGTCATTTTCCTCTACATGAGCCTAAAGCCCTAAACGGACAGGAGCGGAGGACGAAAGCGCATTAGGGAACGATTAGTACCACCTTGGATTTTAGAAAAAATATGGATGTGCTAAAAAAACTGAAAGCGTAAATTCACGGGAAGAAGCATATTGTGACGGTGAACCCACGGAGTCAATCCGTGCTTTATTATTAGGTAAAGATACTTTGTTCTAGTATCGAGTTGTAATCATTGAGTTGTAAATAAATAGAAGTGTGATGATCATCAATAATAGAGCATTGTCCCCAAAAAAGAAAGGCCAAAAAGAAGGGGAGGCCCAAAAAAGGGGGGAGAAAATAAAAAGGGGCAATGCTACTATCCTTTTTCCACACTTGTGCTTCAAAGTAGCACCATGATCTTCATGATAGAGAGTCTCCTGTGATGTCACTTTCATATACTAGTGGGAATTTTTCATTATAGAACTTGGCTTGTATATTCCAACAATGGGCTTCCTCAAATGCCCTAGGTCTTCGTGAGCAAGCAAGATGGATGCACACCCACTTAGTTTCTTTTGTTGAGCTTTCATGCATTTATAGCTCTAGTGCATCCGTTGCATGGCAATCCCTACTCACTCACATTGATATCTATTAATGGGAATCTCCATAGCCCGTTGATACGCCTAGTTGATGTGAGACTATCTTCTCCTTTTTGTCTTCTCCACAACCACCATTCTATTCCACCTATAGTGATATATCCATGGCTCACGCTCATATATTGCGTAAAGATTGAAAAAGTTTGAGAACATCAAAAGTATGAAACAATTGCTTGGCTTGTCATCGGGGTTGTGCATGATTTGAATACGTTGTGTGGTGAAGATGGAGCATAGCCAGACTATATGATTTTGTAGGGATAACTCTCTTTGGCCATGTTATTTTGAAGAGACATAATTGCTTAGTTAGTATGCTTGAAGTATTATTATTTCTATGTCAATATTAAACTTTTGTCTTGAATCTTATGGATCTGAATATTCTTTCCACAATAATAAGAATTACTTAGAGAAATATGTTAGGTAGCATTCCACATCAAAAATTCTGTTTTTATCATTTACCTACTTGAGGACGAGCAGGAATTAAGCTTGGGGATGCTGATACATATCCAATGTATCTATAATTTTTGATTGTTCCATGCTATTATATTATCAACCTTGGATGTTTTGTATGCATTTATATGCTATTTATACGATTTTTGGGACTAACCTATTAACCCAGAGCCCAGTGTCAGTTTATGTTTTCCCCTTGTTTGAGTGTTCCGCAGAAAAGGAATATAAAATGGAGTCCAAACGGAATGAAACCTTCGGAAAAGTTATTTTTGGAAAGAAAGCAATACAGGAGACTTGGAGTGCACGTCAGGGGATCAACGAGGAGAGCATGAGGCAGGGGGCGCACCCTCCACCCTCATGGGACCCTCGTGGCTCCCCTGATGTATTTCTTCCGCCTATATATATCCATATACCCTAAAACTATCGAAGACGGCAATAGATCGGGAGTTCCGCCACCAGAAGCCTTCGTAGCCACCGAAAACTAATCTAGACCCGTTCCGGCACCCTGCCGGAGGGGGGAATCCCTCTCCGGTGGCCATCTTCTGTTGGAAATATGCCCTAGAGGCAATAATAAATTGGTTATTATTATATTTCCTTGTTCATGATAATCGTTTATTATACATGCTATAATTGTATTGATAAGAAACTCAGATACATGTGTGGATACATAGACAACACCATGTCCCTAGTAAGCCTCTAGTTGACTAGCTCGTTGATCAATAGATGGTTACGGTTTCCTGACCATGGACATTGAATGTCATTGATAACGGGATCACATCATTAGGAGAATGATGTGATGGACAAGACCCAATCCTAAGCCTAGCACAAAGATCGTGTAGTTCGTATGCTAAAGCTTTTCTAATGTCAAGTATCATTTCCTTAGACCATGAGATTGTGCAACTCCCGGATACTGTAGGAATGCTTTGGGTGTATCAAACGTCACAACGTAACTGGGTGGCTATAAAGGTGCATTACAGGTATCTCCGAAAGTGTCTGTTGGGTTGGCACGAATCGAGACTGGGATTTGTCACTCCTTGTAAGCGGAGAGGTATCTCTGGGCCCACTCGGTAGGACATCATCATATGCGCAATGTGACCAAGGAGTTGATCACGGGATGATGTGTTACGGAACGAGTAAAGAGACTTGCCGGTAACGAGATTGAACAAGGTATAAGGATACCGACGATCGAATCTCGGGCAAGTAACATACCGCTAGACAAAGGGAATTGTATACGGGATTGATTAAGTCCTTGACATCGTGGTTCATCCGATGAGATCATCGTGGAACATGTGGGAGCCATCATGGGTATCCAGATCCCGCTGTTGGTTATTGACCGGAGAACGTCTCGGTCATGTCTGCATGTCTCCCGAACCCGTAGGGTCTACACACTTAAGGTTCGGTGACGCTAGGGTTATAGAGATATTAGTATGCGGTAACCCGAAAGTTGTTCGGAGTCCCGGATGAGATCCCGGACATCACGAGGAGTTCCGGAATGGTCCGGAGGTAAAGAATTATATATAGGAAGTGCTATTTCGGCCATCGGGACAAGTTTCGGGGTCACCGGTATTGTACCGGGACCACCGGAAGGGTCCCGGGGGTCCACCGGGTGGGGCCACCTGCCCCGGGGGGCCACATGGGCTGTAGGGGGTGTGCCTTGGCCTATATGGGCCAAGGGCACCAGCCCCAAGAGGCCCATGCGCCAAGAGAAGAGAAAAAGGGGAGAATCCTAAAGGGGGAAGGCACCTCCGAGGTGCCTTGGGGAGGATGGACTCCTCCCCACCCTTGGCCGCACCCTTCCTTGGAGGAAGGGGCAAGGGCTGCGCCTCCCCCTCTCCCTTGGCCCTATATATAGTGGGGAAAAAGGAGGAGCAAACAAATCTAAGGCCTGGCGCCTCCCTCTCCCTCCCGTGACACATCTACCTCCTCCCGCAGCGCTTAGCGAAGCCCTGTTGGAATCCCGCTACTTCCACCACGCCGTCGTGCTGCTGGATCTCCATCAACCTCTCCCTCCTCCTTGCTAGATCAAGGCATGGGAGACGTCTCCGTTCCGTACGTGTGTTGAACGCGGAGGTGCCGTCCGTTCGGCGCTAGGATCATCGGTGATTTGAATCACGACGAGTACGACTCCATCAACCCCGTTCTCTTGAACGCTTCCGCGCGCGATCTACAAGGGTATGTAGATCCAATCCTCCCTCGTTGCTAGATGACTCCATAGATTAATCTTGGTGACACGTAGGAAAATTTTGAATTTATGCTATGTTCCCCAACATCTTCATCATCCCGGCGCTCTCCATGACGAGGAGGGAGTAGTCCACCCTCGGGGCTGAGGGTATATACCAGTAGCTATGTGTTTGATCTCTCTCTCTCTCTCTCGTGTTCTTGAGGTGGTACGATCTTGATGTATCGCGAGCTTTGCTATTATATTTGGATCCTATGATGTTTCTCCCCCTCTACTCTCTTGTAATGGATTGAGTTTTCCCTTTGAAGTTATCTTATCGGATTGAGTCTTTAAGGATTTGAGAACACTTGATGTATGTCTTGCGTGGGATACCCGTGGTGACAATGGGGTATTCTATTGATCCACTTGATGTATGTTTTGGTGATCAACTTGCGGGTTCCGCCCACGAACCTGTGCATAGGGGTTGGCACACGTTTTCGTCTTGACTCTCTGGTAGAAACTTTGGGGCCCTCTTTGAAGTACTTTTGTGTTGGTTGAATAGATGAATCTGAGATTGTGTGATGCATATCGTATAATCATACCCACGGATACTTGATGTGACATTCGAGTATCTAGGTGACATTAGGGTTTTGGTTTATATGTGTCTTAAGGTGTTATTCTAGTACGAACTCTAGGGCTGTTTGTGACACTTAGGAATAGCCCAACGGATTGATTGGAAAGAATAACTTTGAGGTGGTTTCGTACCCTACCATATTCTCTTCGTTTGTTGTCCGCTATTAGTGACTTTGGAGTGACTATTTGTTGCATGTTGAGAGATAGTTATATGAACCAATTATGTTATTATTGTTGAGAGAACTTGCACTAGTGAAAGTATGAACCCTAGGCCTTGTTTCCTAGCATTGCAATACCGTCTGTGCTCACTTTTATCATTATTTACCTTGCTGTTTTTATATTTTCAGATTACAAAAACCATTATCTACCATCCATATACCACTTGTATCACCATCTCTTCGCCGAACTAGTGCACCTATACAATTTACCATTGTATTGGGTGTGTTGGGGACACAAGAGACTCTTTGTTATTTGGTTGCAGGGTTGTTTGAGAGAGACCATCTTCATCCTATGCCTCCCATGGATTGATAAACCTTAGGTCATCCACTTGAGGGAAATTTGCTACTGCCCTACAAACCTCTGCACTTGGAGGCCCAACAATGTCTACAAGAAGAAGGTTGTGTAGTAGACATCAGTCACATACAATTCCTTCAGTCCTGCATGGTCAATGATACTAGCAGCATCCTCAGATGAGTAATTAGTGATATCAGAGACATGTGAAGAATTTGCAGCAATAGAAGCATTTGAGCATTCAGGTGAAGAATTAGCAGATTCACGTTCAATGCATTTCAAACATGGAGGTTGAATTCTTCCTGAGCAGCGCTGATTTGTTGAGCAAGTAATGAATCACGCTCCTTTTGAAGATCTTCATAACTCACTCTTAAATGCTCAAGATCTTGCTTTCTTTGAAGAAATTCATAAGAAAGCTTCTCATGATCAGATAAGAGAGTGTTATGATGACTTTCAAGGTTATCAAACTTGGACTGTAGTCCTTGAAGACTTTTAGCCAAAGCTTTAGAACGATCCATTTCTTCACCCAACATATCGTCGCTCTCATCTAGCATGTTTTGAACTTTTTCCAAAGCTCTATGTTGTTTAGTGGCAAGGGAAGCAAGTTTGACATAACTGGGTCCAAATTCATCACCAGATTCATCATCACTAGACTCAGATAGGTAGCATTCTGTTACCTTGGCACCTTTTGTCATAAGGCATGGTGCATAGGATGATGATTCTGGATTGAAAGTCATAGCCTTGCGCGATTCCATGAAGTCCTCAAACCAGGGTTCATGGTGAGATCGATGGCCTTCATAGACCTCAGAGAGTCGGTCCTAGATGAGCTTCGCATGGCAAAGATGCATAACGTTCCTGAACTGATTTTGTGATAGGCTAGAGCAGATGATGTCCTTCGCCGTGAGGTTGAGTAGCATGTACTTGCGAATATCATCAGCCTCCGCCATCTTGCATAGGTCAGTAAGACCAATCTCGATGACGGTCCAGAGTTCACTGTTCATCGCCATGAGGCACTTCTTCATCATTGTAACGCCCCGAGACCGATGTGCCATGTGTCGTCCAGTTTTTCGTTGTTGTTCCTTTGTCATTGCTTGCGTGTCATGCATTGCATATCATGTCATCACGTGCATTTCATTTGCATACGTGTTCGTCTCATGCATCCGAGCTTTTTCTCCGTTGTCCGTTTTGTATTCCGGCGCTCCATTCTCCTCCGGTGGTCATTTCTACCTTCTTCTTGTGTGTGGGGATTAAACATTTCCGGATTGGACCGAGACTTACCAAGCGGCCTTGGTTTACTACCGGTAGACCGCATGTCAAGTTTTGTACCATTTGGACTTCGTTTGATACTCCAACGGTTAACCGAGGGACCGGAAAGGCCTCGTGTGTGTTGCAGCCCAACACCCTTCCAATTTGGCCCAAAACCCACCTAAACCTTCTCCATCATCTAGAGCGTTCGATCACGATCGCGTGGCCAAAAACCGCACCTCATTTGGACTCTCCTAACTCCCTCTACCTATAAATATGTGCTCCCCTCCCAAAAATTCGCGGATGGACCCTAGCCATCTTCCTCCTCGCGCCACCGGACATGTCCGTCCCGCCGCTGGACGTGTCCACCGCCGCCGCCACATCACTCCGACCAATCAGGTCATGCCACCTCACCCCAGCGGCCGCTCCCGGCCAATGGGAGCGCGCCACGTCACCTCACCGGCTCCCCCGCAGCCGCCGGGCCCGCAGGCCCAGATCTGGCCCGCCGGGCCCGAACCAGTGCGTGGCCGTCCGGGCGTCTCCTTGCGCCTCCCGAGGGCCGCCCGCGCCACCGCCTCTCAACCCCGCCACCCGGCCTCACGCGCCTCCCGCCGGCCGCCTGCGCCGCTCCGCCGCTCGCCACCGCGCCGCCTTTCTCCATCGTCGCCGGCCGTCGTTGCGCCTCGCCGCCGCCGACATCGGCTTCCGTGCGCGCGCCGCCGCGGAGCACCTTGCCGGCACAGCAGCTCCGGTCACCCCGGCCGCGCCGCCCGGTCACCGGAGCCCCTCGAGCCGGCCACCGTCTCCCCCGTCTCCGGCGAACTTCTCCGGCGAGATCCGCGAAGCGGGATCAGATCCACCCACGCATCCATCCAAACGCCCTGTCCAGATCCGGATCCCTCCGTCCCGTACCACTTCGTCCCGGTTTGACTTTTCCGGAAGTATAATTTCCACCAAGTCCCGAGATTCCCAGATCCATATGCCTATGTTCATCGCATCACAACTTCGCATCCGTAGATCCGATTCATGCATATAGCATATCAAAATGTTCATCTCAGAGAGTACATCATTTCATTCCATTGCATCATTTTCATTTGAGCTCATCTTGATGCCCGAAATGCTGTTAGAAGAGGGCTACTTGAGATAATTGTCAGATCTGCTACTCCGTTTAGCTTTTTGTCATTTTTGTCATGATTATTGTGTGCATGATATGCCCTGATGCTCTACATATGTTTTGTTAAGGGTTTTGTCATCTTTCCAGAGGTGCAACCCATGTATTTTTGTGATGTGTGAGGTGACTAGCACAAGCTTGCAAAGTGGTGCACTTGTTAATTCTGTTTTCAGGGACTTAGCAATTCCACTAAGTCCTTGATCTGTTTATCTCATGATGCCATATGTTCATGTTGTTTCCTAGTGATCCGTGCCTCTTTTGAGGATGATCAGTAAGGATGTTTTGTTATTATTGTAGTTAGCTATCCATCCATGTCTTTGTTTGAAATTATGGAGAACCCTAGCTTGAGTCAATCGAGCTCTACTTTTGCTACTTTGTGAATCTGGGCAGATTGTCAACTTGTTTGCAATTTTGCCGATGATGTTGTAGTTGATCCATGCATGCTATGCTATTGTTCTTGTCATGTATAGATTGCATTTTGTGCCTTCTTGATGGATGTATGCTTGTCTTGCCATGACTTGCACTGTAGTGAGTGCATCGAGCTCGTAAACATGCCTACTTGAGTTATATTTCAGCATGTGCCAGTTTTCACTAAGTCTGAAAACTGATTATGTTTTTGCTATGTTCACATGCTTGCAATTGTATTTTCTGATCCCTTTTGGCTCAAGGTCACTAAGGGACTTTTGTTAAGATCTTTGAGTAGATCCATGCCATGCTTTAGATTGCCATGTTCAGGCCCTGTAGCATATGGTTTTCATGCTCCAAAGTGTGCTACCTGATCTGAAATTCAAGGCTAGTGTTAATTTCACTAAGTCTGAGATCTGTTTACCATATGCATTTTTGCCATGCTTGTTTGAGCCTGTTAATGGATGAATTGGCCGTGGCTCAGTGCTAGAGTTTTGTTAAGCATCTTGAATGCATCCCTGCCATGTATTTTGTTGTCATGTTTGGGTGTTGTAGCATGTTCATCTCATTGCATTTAGATGGCTACTTGCTGTAAATCGCAGACCAGTGCCATATTTGAATCACTTGCCATTTCCAAACCGTAACTCCGTTTCCGGCGATCTTTATATCGTTTTCAAGCGATTTCATCTCATCTTTCCAGTGGCACACTTGTATTTCCAAGTTGAGGCCAGGTTCATGCATTCCTTGTCCAATCATGCATATGCATCGCATACCGCATCTCGCATATCATACCATGTTCATGTGTTGGTTGTTTACTATGTTGTGTGCTTCTTTTCCGGTGTTTGCTTCTTCGGGTTGGTTCCTATAACGTCGTGTTTGTGAGGACCCGTTCATCTACGTCTGTTTGTCTTCTTCATGGACTCGTTCTTCTTCCTTGCGGGATTTCAGGCAAGATGATCATACCCTCGAAATCACTACTATCTTTGCTTTGCTAGATGCTCGCTCTTTTGCTATGCCTATGCTGCGATACCTACCACTTGCTTATCATGCCTCCTATATTGTTGAACCAAGCCTCTAACCCACCTTGTCCTAGCAAATCGTTGTTTGGCTATGTTACTGCTTTGCTCAGGCCCTCTTATAGCGTTGTTAGTTGCAGGTGAAGATTGAAGTTTGTTTCCTTGTTGGAACATGGAGATTGTTGTTCCTTGTTGGAACATGTTTACTTGTTGGGATATCACAATATATCTCATTTAATTAATGCATCTATATACTTGGTAAAGGATGGAAGGCTCGGCCTTATGCCTGGTGTTTTGTTCCACTCTTGCCGCCCTAGTTTCCGTCATATCGGTGTTATGTTCCCGGATTTTGCGTTCCTTACGTGGTTGGGCTATAATGGGAACCCCTTGACAGTTCGCCTTAAGTAAAGCTCTTCCAGCAATGCCCAACATTGGTTTTAGCATTTGCCACCTAGCCTTTTCTTTCCCTTGGGTCGGCCAGCCCAAGGGTCATCTTATTTTACCCCCCCCCCCCCGGCCAGTGCTCCTCTGAGTGTTGGTCCACCTGTCAGCTACCGGTGGCCACCAGGGGCAACTCTGGGCTGGCCTACCCGTACCTAAGACAATCTGAGTGTGCCCTGAGAAAGAGTTATGTGCAGCTCCTATCGGGATTTGTCGGCACATTCGGGCGGTGTTGCTGGTTTAGTTTTACCCTGTCGAAATGTCTTGTTGTACCGGGATACCGAGTCTGATCGGAAGGTCTCAGGTGGAGGTCTATTCCTTCGTTGACCGTGAGAGCTTGTGATGTGCTAAGTTGGGACACCCCTGCAGGGATTTGAACTTTCGAAAGCCGTGCCCGCGGTTATGGGCAGATGGGAATTTGTTAATGTCCGGTTATAGAAAACCTAAAGTCGACCTTAATTAAAATGAATCAACCGCGTGTGTAACCGTGATGGTCTCTTTCCGGTGGGGTCCGGGAAGTGAACACGGTTGTTGGAGTTATGCTTGACGTAGGTTGTTATAGGATCACTTCTTGATCATACTTTTACCGACCGTGCTTTGCCTTCTCTTCTCGCTCTCATTTGCGTATGTTAGCCACCATATATGCTAGTCGCTTGCTGCAACTCCACCTCATACCTTTTACCTTACCCATAAGCTTAAATAGTCTTGATCGCGAGGGTGCGAGATTGCTGAGTCCCTGTGGCTCACAGATACTTCCAAAACCAGCTTGCAGGTGCCGATGAGTCCGTGCAGATGACGCAAACAAGCTCAGGAGGAGCTCGATGAAGACTTTTTCCGTAGTGTTGTTTCGTTCTAGTTGATCAGTAGTGGAGCCCAGTTGGGGTCGATCGGGGACCTTTGTCGCATTTGGGGTTCTTCTTTTATTTTGGTTCCGTAGTCGGACCCTGATTGTATGTGGATGTTGTAATGCTTTATTCATGTATTTGTGTGAAGTGGCGATTGTAAGCCAACTATGTATCTTTTTCCCCTATTGTATTACTTGGGTTGTGTGAAGATTACCTCACTTGCGACATTGCTTTCAATGCGGTTATGCCTCTAAGTCGTGCTTCGACACGTAGGAGATATAGCCGCATCGAGGGCGTTACAAGTTGGTAATCAGAGCCTTCCCCGACCTTAGGAGCCCCATTGCTTGATCGTTTTTAGCAGCCGAGTTGTGTCTAGAAAAATGTTTTGAGTCATTTAGGAATTATATATCAGAGAGTTTAGGAATTCTTTTTACTTCCCAGTCTCCTCATCGCTCTGGTAAGGCATCCTGACGTAGAGTTTTGACTCTTCTCTTCTCAAATTTCACAAAAAAAAATTTAGGATCACGCGGGTATCTTGGAATTGTTCCGATGGTTTTATGATGAGAACATTGTCTTGGTGCCTCCTGTCAGGGGTTTTGTGGAAGTGTCCCGGGGAGTTGAGCTCTGAGGTGTTGTCATCATAATTTTATCGTTGCAGTTCTGGCATACCTGAGTTTAGTACGCCGACATCAAAAATCTCTTTTATGCAGTTCGTTGGTGAGATAACCTCGACGCCACCCAGTACTGAGGCGGGAGTTCGGGAGTATTGCCATAACTTGTATAACGGATGCTTTTCGAAGGTTGAGGTAGACGATTTCCGAAGGTTTCTTGGTTATGTGTTGAAGGATGGATACAGCTGGATGTAGGATTTGCTAGTTTTGGGTGAGATATTATGCTTCCCCTGTATCCCCAATACCTGATTGCATAACCGGAAAGGTTTGGGAGTTCCATAAGTGGGAATTCAAGTAGCTCTTAGGATATCTTTCCGACAGATGTATGATATGAAATTGGGGTTCGACGTCTAGTGGTCCGCCTATTCACGGTCGGTTTTACAGTGGTCTCGTTGTGTCTTAAAGAGTCCTTGGCTATGCCGACTCGGGGACGCTTCGTATGTCATGTGCACTACCTTGTACATGATGGTGCTGTACGATCGAGCCCGTGTAGGCCCCACCACGAAAACTTCGGACGAAATCTCTATCATATGTTTGTTTCGGCTTATTCTGCAAGCCAATCCTTTGTTTTTGTTTTGAGTTGTGGTATTCGAGTTGCTTCAATGTCAAGTGTTGATTCCATACCTTTCCGAAATGGTGTTCTCATACTCCGATGTGGATACCAATCCTTCTTGATCATCAAGATTGTCATGTCAATCCTTTTCAACCGGCGTGTTTTCTCTTCAAGTGGATCTGATCATTTCAACTTCCACAAGATCAATTATCACTTCTTCTCAACGGTGTTTGTTTCATCCATCTCCAAGTTGCCTTTGTTTTTCCCCCCCCCCCCCCCTTTTTTTTTCGAGGACTCGGATTTCTTTATCAAGTATCCATTTTATTATGGAAGTCTCTCCATTCTTCTTCCTTCATGTTCTTACCCGGTGATGCTCATGAAGATTTTAACGAAGTTTCTAGTTCACCATTATTCATTCTTTTTCTTCTCCGGTGGAACCAATTCAAGCTTTCGGTGTTTGATCATATTCTTTTCCGTATTTCAATGCTTTCTCATGCCGGTGCAATTCTTAATCGTTCATCTCTCGCTATTCTGTTGTTCCGGTGCCATGAAGATACCTCAGAAGGCTCGTCTTGTCATTCAAGATCCGTTCAACCTATCTCGAGACTATTATCTCATTCAAGCCATTTAATTCAACCGGTGCAATATCTCTTTTCAAGTAATCATTTCAACGGTGTTTCTTTGAGTGGGCCCTAACCCACAGGTCTTTTCCCAGGATCTTACCTGACTCTTCTCTTTTCCCAGCGTTACTCTCAAATTCTTTTCCAAGTTTGACGTAAGAATGAATTTTTCATCAGTCAACTGCTTGTCTCCAAGATCTTTTAAATTCTTTTCATCGTTGGCTCAACCTCTTCATTTTGATTCTTCCGGAGTGTCTAAATAATTCATGGTGGTGTTTCTCGTCATCATTCTCAACATTTGAAGACCGAAGAAGAGTTTCTCTTTAATCTTGCTCCACACTCCTCAAGATTCGTGGTTCAAGCTTGTTGCCATCCTCTTATAATTATTTTTGATGGTGAGAATCCTTTTCATCCATCAGGAGATATTCAAGAGTCTTCTCAGCTTGATTATCCGGAGTCCATCAATTAAGGTGTATTCATTCTAAGTTGTCAGTTATCATTCCCCAATCTTACCGGTGCTTCATTCAAGTATTCTTTTATCAGATCATGATCTCTTAGTTTCACTTGTATCTAAATTCTCTCAAGCATCTTCGTGTATTTGCTAATTCTTCCCGGTGTTTCCTTATGTTTTATTCGGGTTTTTTTTCAATTCTTACGGTGGTTCGCTCAAGAGTTTCTCTTCCTTCTTTATCATACCAATTCATCCGTTGTTTCAAATTCTACCGGTGGTTCCTTGAAGACCTTCTCAAGTTTGCGCTATCTTTTCTACGAGAATAAGTAGTGTGTCAAATCCGTTTATTGTCATCAATTTAATTAGTGAGGGACAAGCATAACATAATTCTTATTCTTGTTCATCCAAGTGATTAGTTCCTTATTCCGGAGTGGTTCATCATACGTATTCTTGGTTTCAAGTGCTCATTTTCTCTTTTTTCCCGGAGTTCCAACCTCTTTCAATTATATTATCACGGAGTTCTCTATCTAAATCATTGCGAGGTTTCAATCTCATTCTTTTCATCCCTCACTTCCTTTTGATCATCCTTTTATTACCGGAGTTCTCACGAAGGTTTTACATGATGGTTCATCAAGGACTTTATTCCTTCTCGAAGTGTTCATCGAGATTCTTTACTAAGAAACTCAAGCTTTCTTCATATTGTAATCCGGAGTGCAATTCTTTCTACCGTGTCATTTGAGGTGGTATTATGTCATTCTTGATAATTTGAGTTCATGTTTCATGATTCACTTGTTGTTAAGAATGAGGTATTTTAAATCCATCAATCTCGTCATTGGAATTATCTTGGGTTATATTTCACCAAAGACTTCCCTAAGGATTGTTGCTATTTATGGTGCTTGTAAATGATCCAAGTACTTCATTCATCCTCCCGGTGATATAAGTTTCTCGTCTCCTCGTTCATATCAATCCAATTCTTCTTCCCGTGAGTGGCAGGTTGTCACCTCATAATTTGAGATGTATTCCATAAGACCATAACAAGCTTACTCTTTTTGTTGTTGGTTTTCCAACAACTCCGCTCGACCTTCTCCTAAGGATGCCTTTTCAAGCTCTTTTGTGACAGAAGTTGGCATTTTCTTCCCCATTCTCCTATCTCAATTATCTATCTTCTATTCTTTTGTTCCGGAGCCATTGTGATGTTACTCTTTTCTCTCATCATCTTGGATCGTGTTCTTTTCGCGGCTATCCACTTAATCGGAGTGTTGTGTCCCTTTTGCTCAAGTTCTCTCATTTCATCTAGTCTTCATCTCTTTTCAACCGAAGTGCTACCCGAATCAGTTCTTTCTTATTCCTCTTTCGTAACGGAGTGCTGTCAACTTTGTTCTTATCCGTTGTTTTCTTTCTTTCATTTTGTGCAACCTTATCAAGGTTATTTGGTTTCACTCGTTTGTCAAAGAAGCAACTTAGTTTTACCTCTTCTCTTTCTCTTCCGTTTTTTTCCCTCCGGTGCCATTCTAGATCTCGGGACGAGATCCTCTCGTAGTGGTGGAGTGTTGTAACGCCCCGAGACCGATGTGCCAGGTGTCGTCCAGTTTTTTGCTGTTGTTGCTTTGTCATTGCTTGTGTGTCATGCATTGCATATCATGTCATCACGTGCATTTCATTTGCATACGTGTTCGTCTCATGCATCCGAGCTTTTTCTCCGTTATCCGTTTTGTATTCCGGCGCTCCGTTCTCCTCCGGTGGTCATTTCTACCTTCTTCTTGTGTGTGGGGATTAAACATTTCCGGATTGTACCGAGACTTGCCAAGCGGCCTTGGTTTACTACCGGTAGACCGCCTGTCAAGTTTCGTACCATTTGGACTTCGTTTGATACTCCAACGGTTAACCGAGGGACCGGAAAGGCCTCGTGTGTGTTGCAGCCCAACACCCTTCCAATTTGGCCCAAAACCCACCTAAACCTTCTCCATCATCTAGAGCGTTCGATCACGATCGCGTGGCCGAAAACCGCACCTCATTTGGACTCTCCTAGCTCCCTCTACCTATAAATATGTGCTCCCCTCCCAAAAATTCGCGGATGAACCCTAGCCATATTCCTCCTCGCGCCACCGGACATGTCCGTCCCGCCGCTGGACGTGTCCACCGCCGCTGCCACATCACTCCGACCAATCAGGTCACGCCACCTCACCCCAGCGGCCGCTCCCGGCCAACGGGAGCGCGCCACGTCACCTCGCCGGCTCCCCCGCAACCGCCAGGCCCGCAGGCCCAGATCTGGCCCGCCGGGCCCGAACCAGCGCACCGCCGCCCGGGCGTCTCCTTGCGCCTCCCGAGGGCCGCCCGCACCGCCACCTCTCAACCCCGCCGCCCGTCCTCACGCGCCTCCCGCCGGCCGCCTGCGCCGCCGCCCCGCCGATGCGCCGCTCCGCCGCTCGCCACCGCGCCGCCTTTCTCCACCGTCGCCGGCCGCCGTTGCGCCTCGCCGCGCCGCCGACCTCGGCTTCCGTGCGCGCGCCGCCGCAGAGCACCTCGCCGGCGCAGCAGCTCCGGTCACCCCGGCCGCGTCGCCCGGTCACCGGAGCCCCTCGAGCCAGCCACCGTCTCCCCCGTCTCCGGCGAACTTCTCCGGCGAGATCCGCGAAGCGGGATCAGATCCACCTGCGCGTCCATCCAAACGCCCCATCCAGATCCAGATCCCTCCATCCCGTACCACTTCGTCCCGGTTTGACTTTTCCGGAGGTATAATTTCCACTAAGTCCCGAGATTCCCAGATCCATATGCCTATGTTCATCGCATCACAACTTCGCATCCGTAGATCCGATTCATGCATATAGCATATCAAAATGTTCATATCAGAGAGTACATCATTTCATTCCATTGCATCATTTTCATTTGAGCTCATCTTGATGCCCGAAATGCTGTTAGAAGAGGGCTACTTGAGATAATTGTCAGATCTGCTACTCCGTTTAGCTTTTTGTCATTTTTGCCATGATTATTGTGTGCATGATATGCCCTGATGCTCTACATATGTTTTGTTAAGGGTTTTTTCATCTTTCCAGAGGTGCAACCCATGTATTTTTGTGATGTGTGAGGTGACTAGAACAAGCTTGCAAAGTGGTGCACTTGTTAATTCTGTTTTCAGGGACTTAGCAATTCCACTAAGTCCTTGATCTGTTTATCTCATGATGCCATATGTTCATGTTGTTTCCTAGTGATCCGTGCCTCTTTTGAGGATGATCATTAAGGATGTTTGGTTATTATTGTAGTTCTCTATTCATCCATGTCTTTGTTTGAAATTATGGAGCACCCTAGCTTGAGTCAATCGAGCTCTACTTTTGCTACTTTGTGAATCTGGGCAGATTGTCAACTTGTTTGCAATTTTGCCGATGATGTTGTAGTTGATCCGTGCATGTTATGCTATTGTTCTTGTCATGTCTAGATTGCATTTTGTGCCTTCTTGATGGATGTATGCTTGTCTTGCCATGACTTGCACCATAGTGAGTGCATCGAGCTCGTAAACATGCCTACTTGAGTTATATTTCAGCATGTGCCAGTTTTCACTAAGTCTTAAAACTGATTATGTTTTTGCTATGTTCACATGCTTGCAATTGTATTTTCTGATCCCTTTTGGCTCAAGGTCACTAAGGGACTTTTGTTAAGATCTTTGAGTAGCTCCATGCCATGCTTTACTTTGCCATGTTCAGGCCCTGTAACATATGGTTTTCATGCTCCAAAGTGTGCTACCTGATCTGAAATTCCAGGCTAGTGTTAATTTCACTAAGTCTGAGATCTGTTTACCATATGCATTTTTGCCATACTTGTTTGAGCCTGTTAATGGATGAATTGTCCGTGGCTCAGTGCTAGACTTTTGTTAAGCATCTTGAATGCATCCCTGCCATGTATTTTGTTGTCATGTTTGGGTGTTGTAGCATGTTCATCTCATTGCATTTAAATGGCTACTTGCTGTAAATCACAGACCGGTGCCATATTTGAATCGCTTGCCATTTCCAAACCGTAACTCCGTTTCCGGCGATCTTTATATCGTTTTCAAGCGATTTCATCTCATCTTTCCAGTGGCATACTTGGATTTCCATGTTGAGGCCAGGTTCATGCATTCCTTGTCCAATCATGCATATGCATCGCATACCGCATCCCGCATATCATACCATGTTCATGTGTTGGTTGTTTACTATGTTGTGTGCTTCTTTTCCAGTGTTTGCTTCTTTGGGTTGGTTCCTATAACGTCGTGTTTGTGAGGACCCGTTCATCTACGTCCGTTTGTCTTCTTCATGGACTCGTTCTTCTTCCTTGCGGGATTTCAGGCAAGATGATCATACCCTCGAAATCACTACTATCTTTGCTTTGCTAGATGCTCGCTCTTTTGCTATGCCTATGCTGCGATACCTACCACTTGCTTATCATGCCTCCTATATTGTTGAACCAAGCCTCTAACCCACCTTGTCCTAGCAAACCGTTGTTTGGCTATGTTACCGCTTTGCTCAGGCCCTCTTATAGCATTGTTAGTTGCAGGTGAAGATTGAAGTTTGTTTCCTTGTTGGAACATGGAGATTGTTGTTACTTGTTGGAACATGTTTACTTGTTGGGATATCACAATATATCTTATTTAATTAATGCATCTATATACTTGGTAAAGGGTGGAAGGCTCGGCCTTATGCCTTGGTGTTTTGTTCCACTCTTGCCGCCCTAGTTTCCGTCATATCGGTGTTATGTTCCCAGATTTTGCGTTCCTTACGCGGTTGGGCTATAATGGGAACCCCTTGACAGTTCGCCTTAAGTAAAGCTCTTCCAGCAATGCCCAACATTGGTTTTAGCATTTGCCACCTAGCCTTTTCTTTCCCTTGGGTCGGCCAGCCAAAGGGTCATCTTATTTTACCCCCCCCCCCCCGGGCCAGTGCTCCTCTGAGTGTTGGTCCACCTGTCAGCTACCGGTGGCCACCAGGGGCAACTCTGGGCTGGCCTACCCGTACCTAAGACAATCTGAGTGTGCCCTGAGAAAGAGTTATGTGCAGCTCCTATCGGGATTTGTCGGCACATTCGGGCGGTGTTGCTGGTTTAGTTTTACCCTGTCGAAATGTCTTGTTGTACCGGGATACCGAGTTTGATCGGAAGGTCTCGGGTGGAGGTCTATTTCTTCGTTGACCGTGAGAGCTTGTGATGGGCTAAGTTGGGACACCCCTGCAGGGATTTGAACTTTCGAAAGCCGTGCCCGTGGTTATGGGCAGATGGGAATTTGTTAATGCCCGGTTGTAGAAAACCTAAAGTCGACCTTAATTAAAATGAATCAACCGCGTGTGTAACCGTGATGGTCTCTTTCCGGTGGGGTCCGGGAAGTGAACATGGTTGTTGGAGTTATGCTTGACGTAGGTTGTTATAGGAGCACTTCTTGATCATACTTTTACCGACCATGCTTTGCCTTCTCTTCTCGCTCTCATTTGCGTATGTTAGCCACCATATATGCTAGTCGCTTGCTGCAGCTCCACCTCATACCTTTTACCTTACCCATAAGCTTAAATAGTCTTGATCGCGAGGGTGCGAGATTGCTGAGTCCCTGTGGCTCACAGATACTTCCAAAACCAGCTTGCAGGTGCCGATGAGTCCGTGCAGATGACGCAAACAAGCTCAGGAGGAGCTCGATGAAGACTTTGTCCGTAGTGTTGTTTCGTTCTAGTTGATCAGTAGTGGAGCCTAGTTGGGGTCGATCGGGGACCTTTGTCGCATTTGGGGTTCTTCTTTTATTTTGGTTCCGTAGTCGGACCATGATTGTATGTGGATGTTGTAATGCTTTATTCATGTATTTGTGTGAAGTGGCGATTGTAAGCCAACTATGTATCTTTTTCCCCTATTGTATTACTTGGGTTGTGTGAATATTACCTCACTTGCGACATTGCTTTCAATGCGGTTATGCCTCTAAGTCGTGCTTCGACACATAGGAGATATAGCCGCATCGAGGGCGTTACAATCATGGCCTTTCACTTGGGATAATCATGACCGTCAAAGATGGGGCATGTCACAGTCTTCATTCCTATGGTCGACATAACTAAAACTCTAGGCGGTTAAACCAAAATCACACAGAACAAGGGAGTACCTTGCTCTGATACCAATTGAAAGTGCGTTATGTCGACTAGAGGGGGATGAATAGGTGATTTTTATGAATTCTTCACTGAGGAATTTCAGGGTGAGGAAATTCCTGAACTTGCAGCGGAATAAGTACTCAGATGTATACATGACATAACATGAACATGGATATCATGATGAAATGAAAACAGACACAGAGTACAGAAAGCGTAAGCACGGGATAAAACAGAATGAAGGCAAACAGACTGAAGAAATTGAACTGAGGAAATTGAGAAAGTCTTCAGTCAAAGCCTTCAAACAGATATGAACAAGCACACAACACAGTAATGAGGAAATGAAGGGGTTGAGGAAATAGAACCAGTAAACTTGGTGAAGACAATGATTTGGTAGACCAGTTTCAACTACTGTGACAGTTGTACGTCTGGTTCGAGCGGCTAGGTATTTAAACCTGAGGACACACAGTCCCGGACACACAGTCCTCACTATATTCTCCTTGAACTAAGGTCACACAGACCTCGTCCAATCACTCGTGGTAAGTCTTCAGGTGACTTCAAAATCTTCACAAACTTGGTCACCCGGCGATCCACAATTTCCTTCTGGATGCTCTAGACCATGACGCCTAACCGTCTGGAGTATGCACAGTCCTCAAAGGTAACAAGCGTCGGTTCCACACAGGAACAATCTCTTCAGTGATGCTCAATCACTTTGAGTTTGTAGGTGTTTGGTTTGGGGTTTTGGGTTTTTCCTCACTTGATTTTCGCACAAAGTCCTCGGAGGATGGGATGCTCTCAATGACAAGTGTCAGTTTCTCGCGGAGCAGCCAACCAGCTAGTGGTTGTAGGGGGCGGCTATTTATAGCATAGGGAGCAGCCCGACATGATAAGACATAAATGCCCTTCAATGATATGACCGTTAGGTGGGTAGATATTTTGGGACAGCTGGTGCATAGCACAGCAACGGTCGGAAATTTGACTATCAAATTCCTCTGTCACTGTACTGAAGAAATTGACTGAACTGTATGAGATTTCGAATGGATTCACTCGAAGGGATTAGTAGGTGTAGGATTTTGAGTTGAGCATCACTTGGAAACTTTTCCTTAGTTTTACCTTGACCCTCTTTAACAGTACGGTGTTTCCTATGACTCAAGAAAGAGAAAATGAAACTACGAAAACAGAAGTCTTCACGCTTCATGTTCCTCATATGAATAACAAGTCTTCACGGTCACACCAATTTCTTCACTTTCAAAGTCTTCAGAAAGTCTTCAGTCGAAGATATTCATTTTTAGGGGTCGGCTTTCTCTGTAAATATCAAACTCCTCATAGACTTATAGACATGTGTACACTCACAAACGCATTAGTCCCTTAACCTATAAGTCTTCAATACACCAAAATCACTAAGGGGCACTAGATGCACTTACATCCTTCCAAGTCCGACACATCACTTTTTATCTACAATAAGTCACATACATTCATATTTGTGCTTATCTATGTTGATGACATCATTGTTACCAGTTCGGGACTTGCATTTGTTTCTTGGCATCGAGGTTAAGATAAACACACAAGGTGGGATTAATTTGTCTCAAGAAAAAATATACAATTGATCTTTTGAATATAGTTGGAATGCAGAACTACAAACCTTCACCAACTCCACTATCCAGTATAGAAAAATAGTCTCTTGGAGAAGTTGATCTGTTGAGTCAAGAAGATGTCACCAATTATAGAAGTGTGATTGGTGACAAGGGGTGTTCCACCTTCGCCCGCACAGGGCCTTCGGTTTCCAGGGGGGCCAAAAATTACGCAAAACACTCTTCAACACCCCCAAAAAAAGTTACGCACAACACTGCAGCTCATTGTGTCATGTACAGTCCAAGTTGCACCCCAGTTCGTCCCATTGGTGTGTCCAACTAGTCTTTGTAAGTCCTCCAAAGGTTTACCGAGCTCGGCAAATAATGGAACACTTTTTCCATTGGCAAAAGCCTGGCTGACTCGTAAGATCTTCAATGTGAGTTTGGCTATTTTTTCATCTTTTGAGTACGTCCAACTGATCTCTTTTACTTTTTGCATACTAAGAGCCAAGTAATATCTTCATCTAGGACATCAATCTGGTTATCAGAAGTGTAATAAAAAATAAAAATAAAAATAAATGAGGGTTTAACTCAATCTAAGAAAAACAAAAAAAATGTGGGTTTAACTCAATATTAGAAAGGAGCTATGTACGTATAAGTTTTTTTTTGCGGGTGAGCTATTGTATAAGTCATTTATAAAAGAATCGCAAATGCCCTTAACCAGTGATTGGATCAAGGCCATGCACTTGATTACAATGCTGGCAGTCCTAGTTCCAGAGATGGCCGGATAGAAACATAAGATAATATATTTTTTTGCGCAGAAACATAGGGTTTATTACTCCAAAGTTACAGGTTTACAATCCTCAGCGATAAGCACGCTGACACACGATGGAGAGCATCTCAGCCAACATGTTGTGCTATCCCCACATCTACCATAATTCGCTAACGAATCTGCAACCCTGTTTTGCTCTCTATGAATTTTAACTGGAATAACAACCCTATCCTTCAAGTACCCCTTAACAGTTCTGACCAGATGACCATGCATGGACCTATCCAACGAGTCATCCGACAGCGCCTTGAGTGCTAAGGAGCAATCCGACTGCAAAAGAATATTCGCCGCCAACTTGAGTCCCTCTGCCATAGCTTGTAGTTCGGCCTCAAGGGCTTCCTTACAATTGAAAATTTTACGATACGCGGCGAAGATCACCCCACCTTTATCATCTCTCAATATCATGCCGGAACCCGCCGAACCATCTGAGCCATTATAAGACCCATCCACTGATAATGCTAATACACCCGCAGGAGGTCTTGGCCACCGCTTTGGTATTGTATTAGGCTGTGGTTGCTCTTGAGTCCCCGGTGGGTTCAACATTAACGGGGCTTTACCCTTGATGATTTCTTCCACTGACAGGGAAATCTGGCTGTAGGAATTGTAGTAGCTGACCAAGAAGGAGCACGAAACCTCTAGGGTAGGAATAGATTTGCCGTGCTCTAATTCATCGCGGAGGTGCCAGCTGCGCCACAATACCATGATGATTCTGCTTCTAAGTTGCTCCTGTACGTTTGCTAGGAGGTCAAAGATCCATTCCCTTCCTGTACATAAGATATCTCTCCTATATGGTAACGGCCAGTGAGTGCACATGGCGTCCCACAGCAATGCCGAATTGGCACACACCAGCAGAGCATGAAATGATGATTCCATTTCCCAATCGCATAGTCGACAGTACCCAGAAGTCTCCATATGCCTCCTGCTTTTCTCTTCATTTGTTGGTAGCGAGCCCGAAGCAAGCTGCCAAGCAAAGTGTTTCATCTTTGGTGGGACAGCAGCACCCCAAACCAGTTTCCATGATGGTCGCATCCCAGATGAAGACGTACTAGAGGCCCCTGGGCAGAACTGCTCATAATGGTCAGACATAGCGAACATGTACGCACTCTTGACAGTAAGCTGGCCAGAATTTTCCCATGGCCAAGAGATGAAATCCTCCTGTTGCGTTGGCGAAGTCTTAATCCTTAGAATCGCCTCCACATCCGGCTGACAAAAGTGTCGTTGCAATAAGTCCACTCTCCGGTAACCACTCACATCAAGGAACTCTGAAACTCTATTTAGACGAAAATTTCTTCTTGGCAAAATAGGCGTGAAAGGTGGCCCTCGAGGGATCCAAGGGTCTCTCCAAGCTCTGACCTGTTCACCATTTCCTACTCGCCAAATCATGCCATTTTTCACTAACTCCAAACCATGTTCAATTCCTTTCCAAATGGCCGAGCTATTGCTTAGGAAGACAGTATCCACCAGGCTTCCAGTTGGGTAGTATCTCGCCCGAAGGAGCCGAGCACAAAGAGAATCAGGGGCTGTTATGAGCCTCCAAGCTTGCTTAGCTAGCAAGGCCTGGTTATAAGCCCTCATATCTCGAAAACCCAAGCCCCCTTTTGCTTTTGGTAACATCAACTTATCCCAGGCTAACCATGCCATCTTCCTCTTTCCATTTTCCATCCCCACCAGTATTGTCTCATCATCTTCGTGAGGTCATCACAAACTGAGAAGGGAAGCTTGAAAATACTCATAACATATACGGGAAGAGCTTGGGCAACTGCTTTTATTAACACCTCCTTGCTTGCATACGATGAGTACCTCTCACTCCATTCAGTGATCACCTTGCACAACCTGGACTGTAGTGATTCGAACCTTCCCTTGTGCATTCTACCTTCCGGGACTGGAAGGCCTAAGTATTTTGGTTCAAACTCTTGCTGAACTACCCCTAATATTTGCTTAACACCATCAGCAACCATATCCGGACAACTATCAGAAAACAGGATGGAACACTTTGAAGGGTTTATAAGTTGACCCGTAGATGAAGCATAAGTATTCAAGACATCCTTAACAAGTTGCGCCTGATCCGTGGTTGCTCGGAAGAATAATAGGGAATCATCCGCGAATAAAAGGTGTGAGATAGTGGGCGCCCTTCTACATATCTTGATGGCCTCCAACCCTCTTGTTTGGACCGCATTATGTAACAGAGAAGATAGCGCATCAGCGACAAAGAGGAATAAAAAGGGGGAGAGGGGGTCACCTTGTCGCAAACCTCGGGAAGGTGAGAATTGCTCCAAGAGACGCCCATTGAATTTCACTGAAAATCTGACCGAGCGTACACATTGCATAACCAGAGACACCCATTGGGATACAAAACCCCATTTCAGTAACGCTTGTTCCAAAAAATCCCAATTAACACGGTCATATGCCTTCGACAAGTCCAGCTTATAAGCACAAAAATCCTGCCTCGATGACGATTGGATGTGATGAATACATTCAAAAGCAATAATAGAATTATCTGAAATTAACCGGCCCGGGATAAAAAGCACTTTGGTTTTCAGAAATAAGATCCGTAAGAAGCGGACGGAGTTGATTTACCAAACACTTTGAAACAATCTTGTAGACCACATTGCATAGAGATATAGGACGGAAATCCTTGAGAGACACGGGGTGTTGAATCTTTGGGATAAGCACAATAGCTGTTTCATTCACACCAAGGGGCATCTGACCCGTGTCAAAGAATTTTCGAACCCCTTGCAACAATTTCCTCCTTGACACAACTCCAGTTTCTTTGAAAGAACCGAGAAGGAAGACCATCTGGACCGGGTGCCTTTAAAGGACCGATCTGAAATAGAGCGTCTGAAATCTCCTTCTCAGAAAATGGCTCCAAAAGGCTCTCATTCATAACATCTGTAACCTTTGGCGTGATCTGATCCAATACTAATTCAGGCGACAAAGTGGGATCCTTCGTATACAACTCCTGGAAATAAGAGGCCGCCATCCGTTCCATCTCCGAAGGCACACTACACCAGGACCCATCATCTTTTTGCAACCGACGGATATTATTCCTTCTAGCCCTCCACACTACCTGACGATGGAAGTATTGTGTGTTCCGGTCTCCCTCCTTCAACCAGACAATACGACTGCGCTGGAGCCACATCATCTCTTCTCTGTATAGTAGTTCATCCAACTCTTCCATTTTCTGTCGAATCAACACACGGTCAGTAGAAGATGCTTGTAGAGAATCAAGTTCTTGCCTCAATGCAGCAATCTGTCTCTCCACATGACCAAAATTTTCCTTGCTCCATCTATGCAGATCTTTTAGAACAGATTTAAGGGATATCGCAACATCCCCCAAGTCACCCCTGGGCTGCACTTTGGCCCAGGCTTTTGCTATCACCTCTGGTAGCCTCTGGTCTCGTTCCCACATTATTTCATATCTCTGTTGGCCTCGCCTCCTTTGGTCATGTACAGCCTCAAGATGTAACAGTAGGGGGCAGTGGTCTGAACGAGGTGATACCAGATGCTGTACCCAAGCGTACGGGAACACCTCCCGCCATTCGTTGCTCGCACATGCTCGATCCAGCCGAACCCGGACGTTGCCGTTCCCCCGGTGGCCATTATCATAAGTAAACGGCGCCCCCGAGAAACCCACATCCACCAATTCACACACCATGAGCGTTTCCCGGAACGCCTCCATTTGGCTCTCACTTCTACTAGTACTTGAGAAATGTTCGTGCTGCCACATCGCCTCATTAAAGTCACCACAAACCAACCAAGGCAATTCCGAGACCGAATTAAGCCTAACAATGTGTTCCCACATTCTATATCTGTGATCCACACGTGGCTCACCATAGACAAAGGTGGACCGCCAGGATTTGCCAGACCCTTCGTCCACAATACTCACGTCAATATACCTTTTACATGCGTCCAGAACCGACACTCGGAGGGATTCATTCCAAAACAGAGCTAAACCACCTCCAAGACCTTCAGCGTCTACACCACAAAATCCTTTCAGACCAATCTTCCACTTTAGCCGCTCAATTTTTGCACATGATTGCCTTGTTTCAGAAAGGAAGACTAGCCTGGGGGAGTGGGCTTTTGGTTTCCCAAAACATAAGATAATATTGATGTTGAAGAAAAATTATGATGATATCAGGGTCACCTTTTTATTTTCGCACAGGGCTCTTGGTTTTATTGGCCTGGCCCTGTTTTGGTGTGACAATCTTGGTGCCACATATTTGTTAGCTAATCTTGTCTTTCATGCAAGAACCAAGCACATTAAAATGGATTATTACTTTGTGAGGGAAAGAATTGCTAATAAGGAACTAGAGGTTCGGTTTGTACTTTCTAAAGATCAAGTTGCATATGGCTTTATAAAAGCATTACCTTCAAGGTCATTTGAGGAATTCAAGCGTAATCTGAACTTAGCTAAGTTCTGATTAAGGGAGGGTGCTAAACATCAAGACTAAACGTACACAGTTATGTTATTAGGAGTTGATGCTTGTTTTGATTACTGTAACTCTCTTCTTTAACTCTCCTTTAATCTCTCCTGTAAATCTTTAATCTCTCCGTAAACCTCCGTGTATCTCTCTTCTCTGAACATGCTATTGACAATTGTAACAATCAAATATATGCATTTATGAGATAAGCCCCATCCTATGAATATATAACATGCGGGCTCTCCACCGGGTGAGTTGAGATGCTTCCACAATTTCCACACATGGGCCAAGCCCCTTAATTCTAACACGTTCATCCGGACTACACGGCATAGATGCTCTGTCGGTGAATCCAACTACTGGCTCTTCCTGAACTTGAGGTTCCCTTTAGGCATCTTGCTCAAGACGCCCTTGTCAAGCTTCTGGTACTGACTCCCAATCAACCCAAGCATGTTGTACAGAACCTCATCGACTTGATCATGATACCTCTCATAGAACACTGGTAAGGTGTGTGCACACACAAACCCTGCAACAGAGCACCAGTGTAAATGGTAGTCAGAAACCAAGAAAATTTCCAGGTGTTAATCCCTCCCCAACATATTATCAAGTGAAATCATGGTTGTACCGATGTAGATGACGGTGATGAGACTGAACCAGCTCCCAATGAAAGCGGCGACAATGAATCCGGAGATCACCTGAAAGAAAGAAATCAAGCCTGGTCTGACTCTGATGTATGCCTGCAAGTGCTCAAGGGAGAGGACAAATTTATCTCATGGACGTTAGCTTAAGGCGTAACATACCATGAGGAACTGCTTCAGGTCTCTTCCACAGGACACATCCTGAAGGCTTCCCAAGAATTTGTTCACCTGGGCGCCGACAGCGGCGCCCATATTTGCAAACAGCTCTTCGGGTAACTCCACACGGGGCACGTTAGAAGGAGACCTGAAAACATAAATGCTTGCTTTTGATTATGCTGCCTACCAAAGTTCAGGTGTCGACAGCAAACATAGAAAAAAAACTGCATAATTGGTTGGAGTTTTTGCATTGTTGCATAGTATATACCCATTGAGCATGCCTGCGAAGCTGGACCATCCGAACTGGACAACCATGCCAAGAACAAGCACAAATGATACGATGGTCAAGAAATGGTAGTCGAGCCACTCGAAGAAGACCCAGGCAGCTGTTGCAACAGCAAGAACGCTGGATGAGATCTTCTTGTTCCTCCACAGTAGCACGTCGGCGGCTGCGGTCATCGTCGTCGCGAGGAAGGAAGCGACATATCATCAGCAACTCCGTGTGGATCGAATCAAATTAATAAGAGGGAGATAAAAGTATAAGAGGTCCAGACATTTTCCACCGCCGAGGACGTGGTGCACAGACTTGTGGCCGCCGAAGAGCTTCTTGGCTTGGCCGGAGATGGAGCCCTCATCGTCGAACCTGACCGACTTTTGCTTGGGGAGCTTGTCGGCGATGGCGTCCATGATGCCGCTCATCATGTTCTCTGCCGCATTCTCAGAGTGCTGTGCCATCCTTCCACACCCTGGAAAATACAATTGTTGGTTAGCATAAAACGCGAGCAACTCAAGCTTCATATTTATTTTAACATGAATATACTAGGATGTCTCTTTGGTGCCCTTCTCAGAACTGCTGTGAGTGAATCAGATCATTCAAGTAGATCAAGAATTTGCTAGTATAATTATGTAAATAATCTTGGTGAAGAACCTTCAAGTATAATTTGTTTATAAACTACTCCCTCTGTAAACTTTTATAAGAGCATTTAGATCACTACTAAAAAAGGATTGCAAGATGATTGGACTGATCAAACTAAGGCATGCCTTCTGAGACTCCAATCATCTGAAATATTTAAGGAGTTAAAGGCTCCTTTTTGTCTAAAATAACTACTGTACTAGACAACAAATCCAGTTTTTTAAGCACGGAAAGGGCAAGGCGAGGTGCTGCATGATCCCACAAACATAAAAAGAAGAAGGGGAAAATAGCACAAGCTGCGAGGAGATGAATTTACCAAGCAAAAGAGGAATCAGTAGGCAACTAAAGCTGCCGATCTTCCGGCCAACTGATCCCAAGAAGCAGGCGTTGGAGAGGTACCAATCAGACAAGAGGGGAAAGTTGGGAAATGTCAGGAGGACAAGAGGAATTCTTAAGAGCAACTAGTTTGTTGAGTGAAAGGGATAGGTGGAGCAGTGGGCTTGTCGTAATTGGGCTGCGGACCATGTGCCATCCTCACACCCTGGAAAATAAGTGTGAACCAACGATTGGGTTTGTCTTCATCAGTACTACTGTAGTGGCCTGGAGATTTCTTCCCCTAAAAATAGCCTCGAAATTTTCCTAAGAAAAACAAAGATAACTTAACCATGCTAACTTTTTGAGGGAAAAACTATGTCTTGTACTCAGAGTTCTCTCAGAAAAAGAACTACTCCCACTCCCACCGATCCATGTTAATTGACGCTGATCTAGTACAAAAGTAAGAAAACTTGAAAGATATTTACTGGTTCATGGTCCTGCCTGACGCTGATCTAGTACAAAAGTAAGAAAACTTGAAAGATATTTACTGGTTCATGGTCGTGCCGTTACCGATACCGATATTTACTGGTTCATGGTCGTGCCATTACCAAACACCGCAGCATGTAATATCAGCACCTTGCAGTCTACTTTTTTTAAAATTGTTTGGATTGCTTACCACATATGTCATGTGGTAGCACCATGCAGTCTACATTGTTTTATCTAGATCACAACATGATGGTTTTCTACTTCGGAGAAAAATTATTTCCTCAAAAAGGTCAATCACAATTATCATCTTGCCTGGAGCTCAACTCGGTTGAATGGTATGGAACAATCCAACATTTGGAATTCAACAGTTTCAGACAAGGTAATTCCAACAGGTTTTCTAGAAAAACTATCCACGCTCGAAGCATAGGTAATGAATGTTGTGTACTGCCTGACTTCATACATTGTGATGTTGTAGTGCGCGAACTGTACTTACATTTTTCTTTTTTGCGGGGAAACTGTACTTACATTACAGACCATGCGATACATCTGAGAATATTACAAGCTGGTTGTGCGCAAGTGCATCCCAACAGTTGGTTCTTGGGAATTGTGTGCAGAATGGGATGAAATTGCTCGGACCAAGAAACAATCATCGTTTCTGATCTCAAAATCAGGTTCTTACTTTTTCAGATTCTAACCTCCAGGCCTACCGATCCGAGAAAATGTGCCGGTCTCCGAGAAGTAGGTGCTCTGGATTCCACTTCCGAGAAGGTTCCCGTGTGCCTGTGGGTTTGACAGTTCTATTCCCTGCAAGTGGAAAGTAAGGTATATGAGAAAGATGGAGTGATGCCAGAGATTTCATGTGGTTAACCTCTTCAAAAATAACAAAATAGGACAATCCAACTAACTGAAACCGTATAATGGCGCCAAAGATGCATACAGCCTACTGATTACCATCTATACAGAAGGTGCTAAATGTATAAAAGCATGGTCCAAACTAACAGCAGTCATACAGCACCTGGTTTACAAGAAAAAAGAATATGTAATGCTGGCATATTTATGTACAGTATAGCAAAATATATTGTTCATGATGACTTCACTCACGTAAGCAAAAAAGGACTTTCTGGTGCAGCAAAAAGACAAAAACAATGGGTGCAATGCCTTTTCCGACTCCTCAACATGAGCAAGTCAAGCAATAACTAAGCAAATACAAGATAAAAAATTACATAGCAATCTAGAGTATCAGTCATGGTCCCATGTTAAACAACTGGATTGACTAAAGATCATGCATAACATCAATTACCTATCTTATTAAAGTGAACCAGGGAAAAATAAACTCACCTGAACTGGTGTAAAGGCCAAACTAGATGTCAGTCCAGATGTTGCACCACTGCTACCACAACTCTTCTCCTTGAATCTAATATTAGAAAGTAATATGGAATCAAAGAGAGATTGCAGTGCGTGATATCAAGAAGGTGGTCATGAATTGAAATAGAAACAGCAATTTCAAGATAATTACGAGAGTTACAGTAGCATAACGATTGCCTGCAAGGCTACTAGAACTGGTACAGGGTGCAAATAATCTGTAACATAAAAAATGTGTGCAAACACCTAAATGATCTAAGGTTTGTGCAGGGAAACATTAAACTTGTGTTGAATTTAGAAACAGTCAAACAGAAAACATTACACTGCAAGTTATACCGTGTTTTTTTGAGTAGAAGTGCAGAAGACCTCTATTGCCGAACTAATTAGTAGTGATGTGCTTTATGCTTTAACACCAAATGGCAAGGAACAGAACGGAACAAATAAGATACTGTGGGAAGAATAAAGAAGGCATACTTTTTTGCCACTTTAGCAGCAAGTTTGTTCTGTGCAGCTGAGACACGTAGCTTCCCACTTCCGGCCTGCCCGAGCATGCCATAACCTTCCCCCAAACCATCACCTGGTGATAACAAGATGTGATCATGTCAATATTAAAGTATAGTGTAGCTAAACTAACTACTCCCTCCGATCCAAATTACTTGTCGCTCAAACAGATGTATCTATCTAGCACTGAAATACATCTAGATACATCCATTTGAGTGACAAGTAATATGGATCGGAGGGAGTAACAAAATGTTATTCCAACCATACTGTCAAAACCAACTGACCTAATGAGCTCTCCTCTGGTATTCCAAACTACATTCGGTTTGCAAGCTTCATCATATCAGTTACCGCATATCTGCAGAACCAAGTTCCCGAAGTCATGACAAGATACCATGCTGTATATGTGATGAATCAAGTTTCAGCACAGAAGGCAAATAAGTAGTTCAAGAAACAAATAAGCATGAAGCTGTTCAATATTTATTTATTTTTGCAAAAATAGTTGAGAAAAGCTTACCTTTCTTTCATTTTTCAAAGGCGGCGACCCCCTTTCTTCTTTTTAGGCTCGGAGTCTGGTACAGGAAGTGGTTTTGGAAGCTTTGCAGGAGGTGGTTCCTGCCACTTCTCGATCTTCTTACAGATTTCTTCTAACAAGTTGCGACCAGCTTTTCCAGTTGGATCACCTCTAATCGAATCGATTCTTGCTGCTAGAGTCGACTTTGCAGCTATAAGCCTGCAAGCACGGGTCCTCAGGGCTGGAGGGGTGCTCTGAAATACTTCGGTTTGTTCAAGATAGCCAACACGAAACTGAGATGTGGCAGTAGAAAATCCAGCGAGGTTTTTCTTCTTTCCTCCAAGTAACTGAACATTGCTCAGGCATTTTTGCAAGTGCTCCCAAACCACCAGCAATCCCCATCAGTTTAGCAGCAACAGCACTGCCAACAATGCCAGAAAGGTTTGGTGCGATGTAAACCATTCTACCCTCAACAAAATCAAGCACCTTCTTCTTTGCAGCATCAAGATTAAGGGCTCTGTCACATGCTTCAATGGTTTTTACCAAATTCTCCTCAGAAAGAGGCTTCCCACTAGTTGTCGACGCTGTCACGGAGACAACCATTATAACTGCAGAAGGTAAAAGCCCTTCCAGATCTACTAGTGTTGAATCCATCTCATTGGCGATCTTCTTAACAAGACGGGCATAATCAATCGGATGATGAACAAGGGATTCCAGTTCAGGAAACTTCAGCCGATACTTATCACGTATGAAATTATGGATTATAATGAGTTCATTCTCAATATCTACTGATAAAGCATTGCAAGCTACAATGAGCTGGTACTCTGGATCCTCCTCCAGGATGAACCCTTGATTAGACAAATCTGTGCCTTTCTCAAGCGCTCCTTCGACTTTCTGCACGCAGCAAATGGACCTGTAAATTAATGTATTGTCATGCAGCGGTGAGTCAAAGATTTTTTTTTTTAGACTAAGGCTAGACTAAAGATGAACAACGCCGCATGCCCTATGGACTCAAATCGCAGACCTATGAACTCAAATTGAATGGAAGCATATTTTCCACACAAACCATTTGTAACATTGAGCGAGAACTGAGCGATACAGCACGAGTGTGCATGCTGTGTCACTGCAGAACCTGCATTTAAGGCCTAGCCTCTGCAGGTGACTCAGGTTGTCTTATAATATGCAGGTGACTCAGGTTGTCTTATAATATTAAAAAGCTCTCCAGGGACTAATCCCTGGTTGGTCTATTTCTTTCTTTTTGCACACTAAACATACTAAAATATCTCCATTTGCACCCTACGAAAAATTTAAAGTTCTATATGGGAATCAGACATGAAAAGAACAATCAACTGAGTGTTTCTCCAAAATCCATACAATATGTGCCATTTAAGATTTCTTTCAAACTAGCAAACCTTGTTTTGGTGGAAAACATTGTGCAGCATCTTATAACTGACTGATTACCCTAACCGCACAAATAAGGTTTTACTTTTTACCAGATATAAACATAGATCTATGCAAGAGAGAAAGGTATAAGGTTACAAGATTTACGAGTTTGATCACATACTTGCATTATGTCAATATAACATTGTGTCTTCTGTAGTTTTGAGACACTGTCAAGATCATCATAATTAAGAGACTCGAGGTCAGGCATATCATCGTTACCATCTTCGTCCACACCCACTGCCTCAGCGTTGTCTTCTTCCTGAAATTTGACAACAGATTAAGGAATTGCCAACAAATGTATCCTTTTAAAACATGGTTACGCAGTAGACACAGAAATCAACTCATGGGATAGACTTCATTGTCTGAAAGTTCGTCAAGATCGGCCAAGAAGGAATCAGCGAGGCTTGCCTGTGAAATGGCACCATTTAGACACACCATGAGATCACTTGCCAAAAATAAATTGCAAATTTAAGATTGTTTAGCTGCTTAACAGGAGGTGAAATGAACTCACCATTATCTCGTCCCAAGTCTTCACCTCGGCAGGCTACACCTATAAGAGAAGTTATTGAAGAGGACGATCAGCTCAAAATCACAACAAATATATAGTGCCCAGATAGGCACTCAATGTTCAAAAAGCGGAAAGCGTAAGCGAAGCAGAAGGCCACAGCTTAGAGCAATGGGTGCTTAACCTTTTTTTTTTTGAAATTGGCTATATACACAGGAAAATAGGAAACATGGCACATGGGTAATTGACATAGCATCTAAAATACAGTTCACACCATAGCAAATACACATCAGGTTCACACAAGCAAAATAACAACTAAAATGCAGTTCAGTTCAAATAGTCATAACCTAATAGAGATCATGTGGCCAGAATTTTGCCAGAATATGAAGGAAATAGTTCCCAAGTCTAATAATAAGATAAATGGCATATTGCCATTATTGCGCAAGCAGACAAACAAAAGTAGTTCAAAAACAGCCAAATTCTGGCCAAATTTAAGAAAAACTAACAAGCAATCATGGCATGTACAATTCGAAACAAAAATCAATACAGGAAGTATCAATTCATCACATAAAACTATGCTGTACAAAACAAGAGAGAGAGAGAGAGACCTGCAGAGGAGGAGCGGCGGAGGAGGAAGGGCGGAGGTCTGGTCGGCGGCGCTGGCGGGCTGCTCGGGGGCAGGGACAGGGGAGTTGGCGCCAGAGGAAGGGTAGGCCGGAGGGGCGGCGCGCCGCTGGCGGCCCGACCGGAAGAGGGCCGCGGGCTGGAACCCTACCCGTCACGGAGAGGTCGCTCGATTTCTCTGTTTTTTCCTCTGTTATTTCTCTGTTCGAGGAGTCGCCCGGGATGATTTGCCCCAATTCACAAAGGTTGTTTCAATGATCAGTGGCCTCGGCCCCACCTGACAGCCTCTCAGGGGGCAAATTATTAAGGCCTCGTTCAGTTTGGAAGATTTTCGTAGGAAAAAACATGGGAACAAAAATTCCGAAGAAAAATTTCCTATATGCACATTCGGTTTGTAGGAAATTCGTACAGAAAATTCGTAGGAATACTACTCATTTCCCGTGTTTTTGAAGGAAATACACATCCACTCAAAACTCATTTTGCGTGTAGGAACGAGGCAAGTTGATTCCTTAGAATGGCAAGTGTCATCTTATCAAATTCATATACTATTCCTAATTCATACGTTTTAATTTCCTCCAAACCGAATGAGCCCTAAATGAAGAAGTGTGGCAAAAGATTCAACTTCTTGGAATGGCTCGGGTAGGGGAAGAAAACGAACCAGTGTGTGACACGAGTCAAGAGTTTCCCTAGTGCACTCCCCCTCCGGCGGTGGAGGCCCTGCAGCCGATGGGACCGTTCTTTGGTGAGGTCGTTATTGGAGACGACGGCAGCAATGGTGGCCTCACGTCAGGGGTAAGCTAGCCCCCATCGACAACCCGGCTCTCATCTCTTTTCTTTGTTGATGATCCTCTCGTGAGTCTCATCTAGTGGTCAGTGCAACCCGACGAAAAGCAGGCGAGGTGACTCGGCAGATGAAGCGGCATCGGCTGGCGTGCCAAGAAATAGGCACCCTTTGGCCAAGAGACAGCAGGCATATGGGCGTAGTGAAAGTCTGCACCCAAAATGTCCTGGTAATATTGAAAGTGTTTCAGAGAGGTTTCGAAAGTGATTCGGATGAGAACAGAAGTGTTCCGATAATACCGAAAAGGTCCCGAATCCCTGGAAGGCAACAGAAGGTCCGGAAAGATTCTAGAAATTTGGAACCTTCTGGAAGGTTCAGGAAGGCCCTAGATGGTTGCCCCCTTGTTCAGCTCAAGTGGTGGCAGCCACATCGGGCAGCTTAAGTGGGGTGGGTCAAGGAGGCTAGGGAAGAAACATGGTGAAGATGTTGTGCTCATGTCGTGCACAGTCACATTAAATGAGCCACAGAGTGTCGGCATAGACACGAGCACACGATGTCTGTAAAGCTACTCGATGAAACGTTCCACCGGAACAAGATATAGAGCAAGTCAATGGAAGGTGAGACCCACATCCATCTCGGTGCATTTTTCACATAAGCATGTCACATCAACCCGATCTGCAGATTGCACCGGTCAGATTCACCCTTAGGATGAGCTTAAACGTGAATATGTGTGTTGCACACCTGTCCTAGAATTTGTGGGTTTTGTGATTTTCGTTGAAAATGATACCTCTACTAATACAAGACCCTCCCTGTACTTTATGTCTATCTTTGACAATTAATATTACAAATAAAATGTGAGTTATATATCATAAAAAGTATGTCATTGGATGCACATTTGAAAGAAATTTACAATAATATTTTTATGGCATTCAACCATATTTTCTTGGCCAAAATTATAATTCAAAGTTTGACACAAAAGCAAAGTGCCTTTGTATATAAAAATGAAGGGAGTAATTTCTTGATATCCTAGCCCCACATGTGGTGATTTTTCGTAATTTACTATAAGAAAACATAATACTCAGTGGATTATCAGCTCTTGAAAATATCAAATTCACTTCTCAAATGTGGTGTGTGATTTCTCCATCGGAAAAGATGTGTCGTGTCCCTCAAAAAAGATGCGGTGCATGATTGGTCTACACAAAAACGATTTCAAAAAGGATTGGATGGAGAAGCTCGGCAAGCTTGGCCTTCTTGACAACCTATGCATGTGAATGGAGATTTTTTTGGTAGGGTTTTAACAAACCACCGCTTAATATATATTTTTGGCAAAAACTATTGTATTGTGACTAGTTTTTGCAAAACACTAACGATGCAATTACATAACTTTAATCATGATTATGGCATACGTGACCTACTCGTCTGCAAAAAGGTAGTAGCAAATGTTGACGCTCCTAGATTGAATCGTTAAGCCGGACCATGTCCCATCCATCGGCTTTTTATTCTTCGACCCCTTTCTTCCCTTGTCCAGCTTGGCTGTCATCATGTTGTTGACGTTGCTTTTATTGGCTAGCCCCGGCCCAGTCACCTATGTGTGCAACGAGAAGAGAGGGAGGCACTGTTGTCCTTCCTCGATGGGCTCTCGCGGATGTGGGAGGTGATGGCGCTATAACGTGTATGTCGCTCCCTAGCCACGGGCTCGGCGGCGCGATCTTGCTGGTGGTGCCAGGCTTGCCACACTCACGCACCTCAACCTCTCCGGCAACAGCCTCGCCGGCCTGTTCTCATGGAGCTACTCGCCATGCACAGTGCCATTGTCACTAACGTCAGCTACAACCACCACTCCGACACACTCTCTGACTTCCCGGTTTTCACGTGCCACCCTCCCGCTAAAAGTGTTGGCGTCTCTCACCTTCCGTTGCAGGCATCCGTTTGAGGGAACTGTGGAGGTGGAGGAGGAAGATGGGAAGGTGGTCGTAGAGCGTCGCTAAGCAGGAGCGGGGGGGGGGAGGGGTGGAACGAGAGTGCTGCGACTGAGCCTCCAAGTTGGAGAGCACACGGTCGAGGGTCACCAGAGGCAGCGGCTTGGGAGGAAATGAAGGAAATATGCCCTAGAGGCAATAATAAAGTTGTTATTTTATATTTCCTTATATCATGATAAATGTTTATTATTCATGTTAGAATTGTATCGACCGAAAACCTTGATACATGTGTGAATACATAGACAAAACATTGTGTCCCTAGTGAGCCTCTGCTTGACTAGCTCGTTGATCAAAGATGGTTAAGGTTTCCTAACCAGGGACATGAGTTGTCATTTGATAACGGGATCACATCATTAGGAGAATGATGTGATGGACAAGACCCATTCGTTAGCTTAGCATATTGATCCTTCAATTTTATTGCTATTGCTTTCTTCATGTCAAATACATATTCCTTCGACTATGAGATTATGCAACTCCCAGATACCAAAGGAATACCTTCTATTCTATCAAACGTCACAATGTAACCGGGTGATTATAAAGATGCTCTACAGGTATCTCCGGAGGTGTTTATTGGGTTGCATAAATCGAGATTGGGATTTGTCACTCCGAGTATCGGAGAGGTATCTCTGGGCCCTCTTGGTAATGCACATCAATATAAGCCTTGCAAGCAATGTGACTAAATGAGTTAGTTATGGGATGATGTATTACGGAATGAGTAAAGAGACTTGTCGGTAACGAGATTGAACTAGGTATGAAGATACCGACGATCGAATCTCGGGCAAGTAACTGTAACGCCCACGATGCGGCTATATCTCCCACGTGTCGAAGCATGACTTAGAGGCATAACCGCATTGTAAGCAATGTCGCAAGTGAGGTAATCTTCACACAACCCATGTAATACATAAGGGAAAGAGATACATAGTTGGCTTACAATCGCCACTTCACACGATACATGAATAAAGCATTACATCATCCAGATACAATCAAGGTCCGACTACAGAACCAAAATAAAAGAAGACTACCCCAAAAGCTACACAGATCCCCGATCATCCCAACTGGGCTCCACTACTGATCAACTGGAAACGGAACAACATAACGAACACGATCTTCATCGAGCTCCTCCTTGAGCTAGGTTGCGTCACCTGCACGGTTTCATCGGCACCTGCAAACTGGTTTTGGAAGAATCTGTGAGTCACGGGGACTCAGCAATCTCACACCCTCGCGATCAAGACTATTTAAGCTTATAGGTAGGGAAAAGGTATGTGAGGTGGAGTTGCAGCAAGCACTAGCATATATGGTGGCTAACTTACGCAAATGAGAGCGAGAAGAGGAGGCAAAGCACGGTCGAGAAACTATGATCAAGAAGTGATCCTAGAACAACCTACGTCCAGCATAACTCCAACACCGTGTTCACTTCCCGGACCCCGCCGAGAAGAGACCATCACGGTTACACACGCGGTTGATGCATTTTAATTAAGATAGGTTTCAGGTTTTCTACAACTGGACATTAACAAATTCCCATCTGCCCATAACCGCGGGCACGGCTTTCGAAAGTTCAAATCCCAGCAGGGGTGTCCCAACTTAGCCCATCACAAGCTCTCACGGTCAACGAAGGATATTCCTTCTCCCAAGACAGTCCGGTCAGACTCGGCATCCCGGTTACAAGACATTTCGACAATGGTAAAACAGGACCAGCAAAGCCACCCAGATGTGCCGACAAATCCCGATAGGAGCTGCACATATCTCGTTCTCAGGGCACACCGGATGAGCAAGATGTCGGGTAGGCCAGCCCAGAGTTGCCCCTGGTAGCCCCGGACATCGCTCAGTTGGACCAACACTTAGAGAAGCACTGGCCCGGAGGGGGTTAAATAAAGATGACCCTTGAGCCGGCCGACCCAAGGGAAAGAAAAGGCTAGGTGGCAAATGGTAAAACCAATGTTGGGCCTTGCTGGAGGAGTTTTATTCAAGGCGAACTGTCAAGGGGTTCCCATTATAACCCAACCGTGTAAGTAACGCAAAATCAAGGAACATAACACCGGTATGACGGAAACTAGGGCGGCAAGAGTGGAACAAAACACCAGGCATAAGGCCGAGCCTTCCACCCTTTACCAAGTATATAGATGCATTAATTAAATAAGAGATATTGTGATATCCCAACAAATATCCATGTTCCAACAAGGAACGAACTCCAATCTTCACCTGCAACTAACAACGCTATAAGAGGGGCTGAGCAAAGCAGTAACATAGCCAAAAAACGGTTTTGCTAGGACAAGGTGGGTTAGAGGCTTGACATGGCAATATTGGAGGCATGATAAGCAAGTGGTAGGTATCGTGGCATAGGCATAGCAAAAGAGCGAGCATCTAGCAAGCAAAGATAGAAGTGATTTCGAGGGAATGGTCATCTTGCCTGAGATCCCGCAAGGAAGAAGAACGAGTCCATGAAGAAGACAAACGGACGTAGCCAACGGATCCTCACAAACGCACGTTATCGGAACTAACCCGAAGAAGCAACACCGGAAAGAAATCAAACAACATAGTAAACAATCATCACATAAGCATGGCACGATGCCCAAACAAGTATGATGCATGTCCGGTTTAATGAGGCATGGCATGACAAAGTGCAACAAACAATTCTACAAATTAAGTGGAGCTCAATATGCATCGGGATGCATATTGATGAAACACCACATCAATTATTTAGTACTCTCTCGGTTAGGTACTCAACAAAATTAAGTGTTGTTTAAACATGGCAAGAGGTGGATCATAAGTAAACTAAACATTTAGGCAAGTTTAAATGAGGCCGGAAATAACAAACAACAAATCCGGTAAATCCCCATATGCATTTAGCAATTTAATGCAACAACAATTTAAACATTTTAATTGTTGTTATCATGATGCAGATGACATGAACAACTTTATGCAATTTTTATTAAAAATTTGACAAGAGCATTATGAAGTACTTGTCACCGTGGTGGAAAGGAAAGGGGTGCCACGACAACGATAACGAAAATGGTGCCACGGCAGCGTTCCGGTTCCGGTAACTCGATTGAGATACCGATGCAAAGGAGAAGTGTGCGGATCCGTGCAAAAGATGGTGGGGCGCTCCCGGATACCGGGTGTCCCATGAGTCGATGATGGTGACAAGGCAAAAGAGGGGCAACGTGCACCGACAATTCGAGCACGGAGCAAGCACGAGCATCTCATACACCACACATGCATTCGTTCACGGGCGGTCGTCTCAGGGTTATACTTTCGAAGCGTGCGTTGTCGGAGCGGTTCGGGTCAAGCGGTGTAGTCGTTCACGATCGCCGTGGGAAGTAGTGGTACTCGGCGATGGTAGAGGAAGTGGTTGTTCACGGTTCGTTGTGGGAAGTAGTCGTTCTCGTGGCGACGGTAGTCGTTCACGTTCTTAGTCTCACAAGTCTCCGTAGATGTTCAGGGGCACGGCGAGAAACTTGACGTCCACGGAGTCTTCGAGGGTCGACGGTAGTGGTACTTGGCAAAATGCACGTCGATGGTAGTTGTTCTCGTATCGTCATGGTACTTGGCGATTCGGGTCTTGAGACATACTAGGCATCGGTGCCTTCGAGGAACTCGGCGTGTCCAAAACGTAGCAGAACAAGGCCCCGGTTGCGGTCGTGTGGACGTTCAGTGAAGACGAACTTGCCGGTCTCGATCACGACGTTCCTGGTCTTGAGGAGGTCGCCGAAAGAGAGCTTGGCGTCCACGGATACATGGAGCTGCGATCTTGGCGTCGGGCAGGGGATCGAAGCCTCGAAGGTCAACGAGGGCTGCGTGCGAGACTGCAGCAGGAGGGGCCTGAGTTGGGCGGACGACAAACCCGTTCCTGGCAGCGGTGCGGGAAGCCGGCGGTGGCTTGAGGCGTCGGTGAAGGAGCTTGAGGGCGCGGGTGCCATGTCGCTGGGCGACGAGCTACTGCTGCTCGATGCAGACAGAGGCAGCCTCGGGACGGAGTTGTAGGAGGACTGCGCTCCCGCGGTTGAAGACGAACGGCGACGGCGTGACACTCCAGGAGGCAGCAGGGCGCGGGGACGGCAGGGGCATGGTCGCCGGCGCGTGGAGGAGCAAGGGCGAGGCAGAGGGGCTCCTCTGGGGCGCGAGGTGGAGGAAAGGAGGAGTGGGGATCGATGGAGATGGGGGAAGGCGGCGCAAGGGACGAGGGAGAGGGCGAGGGAGGAGACGAACGAGGGAAGTGGGGGCGGCCCTGGGAATCGAGAGGGAGATCGAGGAGAGGGAGATGGGATCGGGCATCGGGCATCGGGCGCGTGCGTCCTCTCCTAGCGACGCGAGGGAGGGATCGAGAGGGAGAGGGAGATGTGGGATCGAGGCCTAGGGTTAGGATGGGCTGGAGCGGCGGGATGGCCTTGGGCCAAATGGGCCTAGGTGCAGATGGCTGGGAGGCCCAGCCGGGCTGACTTCCCTCCTCTCCCTCTCTTAGAACAAAAGAAAAAAACAAAACAAAGATATGAAAGAAAAAAAGAGAGGTTAGGGGAAAAAGTTGGACATGTGGATAATTTTCACGGACTCGTAAAAATGTGCACGGTCCATGAAAAATAGGAGAGGCATGATTGCAAGAATTTTAATTCATAGTCATTTGAATTTAATTCAAATGGTTTGAACAAGGACTAGGAATTAGAGGTGTCCAAAAATGTTCCTATTTTTGGTGGAGCTCCGGAATATGATGAAAGATTATATGGCAATGTTGGAGACCAAGAATTAAAATAACAACGGCATTGGGATATTTGCAAGTGTGTTTATGGATGAATCCAAATTATTGGAATATTTAATATAGCTCCCTAAATATTAGGAGGATAATGTTATAAAGAGAAGTCACTCTTCCCTCGATTTAAATGGATCGAAGATCCACACAAATTATTTAGTTGAGATGCAAAAGACTTATGACATGATGACATGATGACAGGATGCAATGCACATGATGCAACGAACCAAAACGAATCACCCGACAACACTCGGAAACATGGAAGGCATCTGAAGCTCCGGTCTTGGGGCGTCACAGTAACATACCGATGACAATGGGAATAACGTATGTTGTCATTACGGTACGACCAATAATGATCTTAGTAGAATATTTGAGAACCAATATGAGCATCCAGGTTCCTCTACTGGTTATTGACCGGAGAGGTTTCTCAGTCATGTTTACATAGTTCTCGAACCCGTAGGGTCCGCACGCTTAACGTTCGATGACGATTTTGTATTATATGAGTTATGTGATTTGGTGACCGAATGTTGTCCGGAGTCCCGGATGAGATCACGGACATGACAAGGAGTCTCGAAATGGTCGAGAGGTAAAGATTCATACATAGGACGATAGTATTTGGACACCGAAAGTGTTCGGGGGTACCGAGTACGTATCGAGTCACGGGAAGGGGTTCCAGACAACCCCCGACAAGCTATATGGGCCTAATGGACCAAGAGAGGGATAGACCAGCCCCAAAAGGGGCTGGTGCGCCCCCTATAGGCCGAATAGGAGAAGGAAAGGAAGGTAAGGAAGAAGGAAAGGGGAGGATTCGGCCTCCCCCTTTCCTTCCCCTTCGCCCTCTCTTTCCTTCTCCTCCCCCTCTCTTTCCTTTCCTCTCCGATGGATATGGAAGGGGGGAGGCCGACTTGGAGGAGGCGCCCAAGTAGGATTACTCCTACTTGGGGCGCCCCTTGCAGGGCATCGCTAGAACACACACCATCGATTCACAGCCGTGTGCGGCGCCCCCCTTCATAGTTTACGCCTCCGGTCATATTGTCGTAGTGCTTAGGCGAAGCCCTGCGCAGATCACTTCGCCATCATCGTCATCACACCGTCGTGCTGGCGAAACTCTCCCTCGACATTTTGCTGGATCAAGAGTTCGAGGGACGTCATCGAGCTGAACGTGTGGAGAACTCGGAGGTGTCGTACGTTCCGTGCTTGATCGGTCGGAACGAGAAGAAGTTCGACTACATCAACCGCGTTAACAAACGCTTCCGCTTTCTGTCTACGAGGGTACGTGGACACATTCTTCCCCTTTCGTTGCTATGTATCTCCTGATAGATCTTGCGTGAGCGTAGGAATTTTTTGAAATTATATGCTACGTTCCCAATAGGTAAGGGTTGAAGCGGGTGGATAGAGTCGGAGAGCTCCGGTGGCGCTGCAACGAAAGAGCACGGGAGGCATCGGTGCTGGCTGTTGTTAGCTCCATTGACCTGCTCGATTTCAGGCATGACCCTCCCTGGCGATCTCCACCGTGCCGAACAACCACCATGGTTGAGGTGGTGCTAGTGGACAAAGAGGAGTTGTGTTGCACACTGTCTACTTCGATTTATTGCACATGGATGGGCCTCACGTTGAACTTAACTGTCAAACAATGGTGTTGGCTTTTAGTTCCAAGTCAACGCTTATATGCATGCCTTACCTGTCATAATGACGCTCAGTTTTGACCAATTGAGTGGTTGGAGTTTTTTTCTTGCAAAAGTTAGGCGTAATGCCCGTACGTTTGCAAAATGTTATTAAGTGGTGGTTATTTGAAACCTAATCACATTTTTGATGGTTTTATGCTCTTTACTCAACTTTGAACGTACAAACTATGTTGAGAACTTTTTTTGGGGAGTAAATTCTGTTGAGCAATTGAGAACATGTGATGTGTTTGGTCCTTATTGAGTACAGTTGAGTCGGAGTGTGATATTATAGCTTAAGAACAAGATAAAAATAAAACTATCTAGAACATGAAAAAATAACCCTGATAAATTACATATGTGAAATTGCCTTCAACAGCATGCAAATAATTCAAAGTTCCTAACCGTGCCCAACGTTTTTCAAACCTGGCATATATCTAGCGCTACGCCTATATTTGGCTTTTATTTTGTTCTAAAAATATCTGCCTTTGGTGCTAGTTCAGCGTGCGTTCCCCCATACATTTAGGCTCTCCATCTCACTAAATTTAGGGTCTTGTCTAGTCAAATCCTTTCTTGATATATACCCGCAACAGTTCTTCATCCTTTCTTGCAAATTTAGTCCATATTTTGCCAGGTTTTTGGAATCCTCAATTCCATGAGGGAAGTCACGATGAGATCTCTCTGCTACGTGACTTTCCTGCTTATCTTGTCCATCAGCAAGGTGCAACTCTCTACATCCGTACGCCTCTTGGCCGAAAGTCCACATGGCCAGCCAGGTGCACCGGCGCCGCTCCCTCCCGGCGACCTGCCGGGAAACATCCCGGCTAATGTCCCCGCGAGCATGTCAGACAACATTCCGGGGAACCTCCCTGCTAGCCTGCCAGAGAACATGCCGGTAAACCTCCCTGCCAACGTGCCACCGGGGGTGCTTGCCAACGTGCCACCGGGGATGCTAGCCAGTGTACCACCGGAGATGCTGGCCAACCTCTCCACCACCATGACGCCGGCGATGCTGTCCAAGATCCCGCCGGAGGCGCTGGCCAGCATCCCGCCAGACAAGCTGCCACCAAACGTGACGCCAGATATGTTGGTCACCCTCGCGGCGATGAAGCAGCAGGAGCAGCAGCAGCCAGGGCAGCCTGCTGCTGGGGCATCCCAGGGCAACGCAGCGGCGGGCTTGCCGCAGATCCCCAAGATGCCCGACTTATCGGGGCTGACGAACCTCTCGTTCCCGCCGATGCCTTCGGCGTCCCTGCCGAAGATGCCGCAAAACCTCTCGCTCTTCGGGTTCGACGTGAAGATCCCAAAGTTCATCAACAAGATGGTAAAGGAGAACACAGATTCCTGAAGAAAGCAAGCTTCTTTGTTGATGGTGCATGCACGAGCACGACATGGTTTGATCCCAAGGCCAAGCTTGCCCTGAGGAGACTTCTCAATGTTGCTGCCATGAGTTGTATCTGTATTTTCTGATGAAAGAGTTGCTTGCATATTGCCAAATTCGTACGTTACGACGGGAGCAAGGTGATTAGAAGATGTAAAAATAGGAATAAATCGATATTGTATTCGTCTCAGAAATCCTTTGCATGCGATTTTTATTTCAGATAACTGCACACACTATGTGTTAGTGTGTTACATCTACGGGGAAAGGATTATTGAATTCGGTGAGCGGCCTCTCGCGATAGTCATGGCGAATAGGCGGCTCTAGTGCCCTCGTCCCCATGGCCGTCTCCGGCGCCTCAGCGGCCGGCGGGCGGTCCGCCGCACCCTCTCCCTTCTTCGTGCCACCATCATCGTGGAGACCGCGCCGCCCCCCTTCTGCTGGGCCAATGTGGCTGAGGCTGAGGAAGAGGATGCCAACGAGCCTAGCGAGGAGCCCTCGGAGCTGTCGCCGGTGCAGACCCTAGGGGACTTCCTCGTGGCAGCTCCGTCAATCCTTGGCTGGAGGCAATCCTCCTCTTTTAAAAGAAAAAAAAAAGCTCGGTCAATCCGGCGGCGAAAGGGTGTGCGTGGTCAGACCGGAGCGCGCGAGATGCATGCTTCTCTCGCTTCAAGCATTTTCCGATCGCTACACCACACACACTCTCTATTCCTGCATATATTCATTCCTATAAACACACTCACACTTTATTTCTACGAGCATCTTAAGATTAACAGAGTCATTATAGACGCCTTATTGTCAACAGAAACGTCTCCTCTCACTCAACGCACACCGCCGAAAAGTCTGGAATAAATCCAGAAAAATACGAGCACCGGGATTTGAACCCTGATGGATTAGGGATATCACTGTCCTCCTAACCATCCAATCACAGGTTGGTTCTCGATTTCTACAGTACTTGACCGGCCGAGTACCGTAAGCAAATTTTTACCGCTATTTTGCATCATTATTTTATGAGTTTTTTCTTCTTCTTTTTTCACTTTGTTTCTTTTCTTCATGAATACGCAAATTGCATATCATTCCATTGATAAAAAGGAATAGAAAAGCAGGCTACAAGGCAACGTGTGTCATGTACACAAAGTTGACGGGACACATGTTAGGAAGCAGAAGAGTAGAGGTGCTCGGCTCGACACACTGCATGAACACACTAAGTAGGGATGATGGCCGCCGATCCTTTTTGCCCCAGCCCTGGCCCAGGACCATGCATCGTCCTTGATGGATTGAAGGAGCTCCCAACAGGACGGCTGGGTGTTCATTAATGTAGAATCAGACTTTGGTCCCGGTTTGTAAGGACTTTTAGTGCCGGTTCAAAGGGGTGCCCTTTTTAGTGTCGGTTCATCACGAACCAAGATCAAAGGCCCGTCACGTGGCACGAGCCTGTGCCGGGGGGCTGGGGAACCGGGACTAAAAGGTTTAAGGGTTTATAGGTTTATGATTTATTTTTCCTTTTAGTTTTGTGTTTTTCATTTAATTCTTTTTCATTTCAAACATATTTTACGCTACTACATATTGTACACATTATGCATATACATAAATAAATTTCTCGTAGAACCGATCATATATATTATATATCATCGAATTTCTCGCATGACCATTCACATACACATGTATATATATACAGTTTCTCCTACAATTTGCAGATCATTACATGGAGGCATTAGAGCTTGTAATGGTATTCTCCTTTGGGATCTAGACCTAGTTGAGCAAAAATTCCGCTATTTTCTCTTGAATTGCTCGTACGCGATCCTATGGTAGGAGTTTATCCCGCATCTCCCTCATCTTTAAAGAAGGAGATCAATATGCATGTATTAGTTGTGTGTGTATATAGCAGACGTCTTAAATACGCGACGGGGCATTATAAGTGGCAGAGTGGCCTTGCTGCCACGATCCACTGAGATCCAGCCCCATGTCACACGGATTCGTAAAAAAAAGTTGTGTGTGTATATATATTAGATAATGATGTAAAAATTGTGAATAGTGTTTTGGCAAACGTACCCATTGGTCTCTATCATTTCTGCTCCTTTCGGACGTCATCATGTGAAGGTTCTCGCAAATGTAGTATGCACATAAATTATTCCCCAGCGCCTGCTTCAGGGCCTTTACGAGAATAGAATTTAATCAGATAATAATTAATCAAGCATGATAATAGTATTGAAACTAGAATTAAAGAGATGGCAGCTAGCTAGTACTAGCTACTTAATTAATTGCCTTGGGTCGACACCATTTTAGTTTTTGTTTCCATTGTCCTTCAACCTGTTTGATTAACTTTTCCCAAGCCCTATCCGCCGGCAAAGAAAATGAATAAAGGAGTTATTAATTAGTTGATATCAGGAAATGAACTAAAGAAGCCGACATATAGTTCGATAATGATTGAAATTACCTGTCGACCATCCCCCTCACGATTGTGTAGTCATTAACGTCTTTAAGTAGTGAGTCCAGTACTTGAACTTTTCCCTCATCAATTTCAATGATTAGCAGGATCCAGTGAAAACTGCATGCGCACACGTTTGTATAATTAAGCGGGCATGTGCATAACTCATCAACTATACTTATTAACATCTAGTAAGCAAAAACAGAATTTGTAATACAAGATAGTGTCACTCACCCGAAGTTGTAAGAAAGTAGTATTTCTGGTTGGGTATTTAGTCGCACCAAGAACTCTAGCAAGCTTTTCTCTGTGTCTTTTCGTTCCCATTGACACGGCCATGTCTCTTCATTAATGGTATTTGGGTCAATGAACTCAGTGCCATAGCGTCCAGCTCTTTTTCATTTCATACATTTTCATTTTGCACAATACCACAGAAAAGAATATAGTGAGGATAATTACAGGTAATGAACGAGCACTACAGGTGGTGCCGACGACGGGACGGTGCGGGCGATCGACGGTGGTTAGGACGGGGACGTGAAGGCACTAAGTAAACCACACCTACATATGCAAACTAAGAGTTAATTTGAGCTCAAATTGCATATAAATCAAATAAACTACCACATATAATTACTCCTAAACTAAAACCCACAAATCACTATACTTATAGAGCATTGCAAGAGCTAATTGAGCAATGATAGATGAAAGGACAAAGTTGCTAACCTTTGTGATCACTTGGATGGATGAGCTAATTGAGCCTTGAAATCTTGACAAATTTTGGGCAAAATGAAGGATGAGCTCGAGCTTTGGGGAAGAACAGAGAGGAGAGGAAAGGGGAATAACAGAGAGCTCGATCGCAGGCTGGATGAAGGGTTTATTGTCGGTGTCAAAACCGGCGGATCTCGGGTAGGGGGTCCTGAACTGTGCGTCTAGGATTGATGGTAACAGGAGACGGGGGACACAATGTTTACCCAGGTTCAGGCCCTCACTATGGAGGTAAAACCCTATGTTCTGCTTGATTGATATTGATGAATATGAGTGTTACAAGAGTTGATCTACCACGAGATCGTAATGGCTAAACCCTAGAAGTCTAGCCTATGTGGGTATGGTAATGAGTATATGTGATGTCCTTTCCGGACTATCCCCTTCGGTTTATATAGACACCGAGGGGATCTAGGGTTTACATGGAGTCGGTTACATAAGAAGGAATCTTCGGTCGCCAAGCTTGCCTTCCACGCCAAGTAGAGTCCAATCCGGACACGGTGCAGTCTTCGGCCTTCACGTCTTCACAGCCCATCAGTCCGGCCCAAAGGATAATAGGCCAGATGCCCGAGGACCCCTTAGTCCAGGACTCCCTCAGTAGCCCCTGAACCCGGCTTCAATGACGAGGAGTCCGGCGCGCAGATTTGTCTTCGGCATTGCAAGGCGGGTTCCCTTCTTTCCGAACTTCAATATAGTCTTCAGATGTGATGATTGTATCCGGACCTGTCACACACACCATATATAACCGCAGAGAGAATATATATTCTTACACGAGTCTTATCCGCTGACAGCTTTTACAACATGACATCGTGTTTGTCCGGTCGTAAATTCGAACCGTTTTTCGTCTGCCGCTCCACGCTGCGAGACGCGGTTGTCATTGGCACGTCTTGTCGAAGCGGAGATCGTGCCCCCCTTATTACGGGATTCTCATCAATACGGGCGTGGGTAACCCAACCGTGCCGTTTTGCACGGCTCTCGGGAATAGGTGAGTTCAAGGCGAGTGGGGAGGCGCTCGATATTCGTGGTCTTTATAAGGGGATAAGGACACTCTTCCTTTACCCACACCCTTCTTCATCTCCAGTCCTTCCGTCCTTGAGCTCTAGCGCCCAAGCTTTCGGCTTTTCCTCGCTCGAGAAGACACTCTAATCATGTCCGGATCCGGAGCTGGAGGCAAGTGGATGACCTCCTCCGTTAAGGATAAGAACATCACGGAGCTCCGGGAGGTCGTCTATCTAGCCAGGGAGATTGCTCACCGACTCCCGGAAAAAGGGCAGATCGTCCCTACCCTCGATCCCCACGAGAGGGTTGTGTTTCTCACACACTTCGTCCATGCGCTGGGATTCCCTCTTCATCCATTTGTCCGTGGATTGATGTTTTACTATGGGTTGGACTTCCACGATCTGGCCCCCAACTTTATCCTCAATATCTCCGCATTCATAGTTGTGTGCGAAGCCTTTCTCCGCATCCCACCTCACTTTGGCCTATGGCTGAAGACTTTTAATGTAAAGCCAAAGGTGGTGCGCGGCCAACAGGCCGAGTGCGAAGGTGCCATGGTGGGCAGGATGCCCAATACCACCTGGCTCGAAGGATCCTTCGTAGAGATGGTGAAGGGATGGCAATCGGGGTGGTTCTATATCACCGAGCCGTGCGACGCCAACTGGGCGGTGGCTCCCAAATTCCGTTCCGAAGTCCCGATGCGGCTTACCTCCTGGCAGGAGAAGGGCCTAACCTGGGGATCTCTGGAAGAGATCACGGGGCTCCAAACGTGCCTCCAGAATATGATAACCCGGAAGATCAAGCTCGTTGATGTGATCCAGGTCATGCTTGTATGTCGGATCCTTCCATGTCAGCGCCGGACCTATTATTTGTGGGAGTTCAATCCGGCCGAGCACCAGACGTTGCTAAGGCTCTTAGGCACGATGCACGAAGATATCTGGAAGGTGCTTTTCAAGGGCAGTGAGACGCCGCCACCCTTGACCAAAGATCGCGGGCTCAACTTTAAGCGTCAGGCCAATTCGGTAAGCCGCCAAGGTGTGGTCTTTAAGGACACACTTCGAGGAAGGATGCTAAGCCTTCTTGTCAATTTCTTTTTTAGGCCTGGGTCGATCTAGCGGGACGGATTAATAGTCCGGCTCCGCTGCCCGAAGATGAAGAAACCCCACTTCTTACCAAGATGCTATTTCCGGCGCCTTACGATGTGCCGGAGAAGAAGGTCAAAACCACGGTCAAGGGGACCAGGCGTGGGCTTCGCCGAAGGAGCACCTTGGTCATCTCATCTGACGACGAGACAGACCCCTCAGCCGCCGCCGACGACGATGAGGAGGGAGGCGACTCCCCTCTTGGGAGAGGAAGGGAGAAAAGGGAGGCCTCCATGAGTTTGGAGGCGGAGGCGCCCAAGAGGGGGAGAGGCTCCGTCGCGGATAACTCTGCGTGGGATGTTGACAGCAGTCCGGAGCGACCTCGTCGGACCAAGCCTCGGCCCGCCTCGTGAGTACCAGAATCAAAAATATCCGGCCTTCTCGGTTTGTAATATTGACGCATATTAAACCTTGTCGTTGTAGTCCGGCACACGACGGCTCCCCGTGATCCTCGACAGAGGATTCGCTGGACTCAAAGGAGATGGATAGCATGTCTCCGCCACCTGCTCATTCCATCTCACCCAAGGGTGATGATGAGGTGGCGTCCAAAAAGACTTTCCCAAGCCGGGGGGAGATTTCGGAGACCATCGGGGTGACGCCCCAGGATGACTCCTCGGCTGCTGGACATACGGGGGAGAAAGTCTCCACGGGGACCGGTAACAGGGCCCGAGTTCCCTTCGGGCCTCAGCCGGATACCATTCCGGAGATCTACAAGGCTCCGGCGTCCAGGGAACGGCGTTCCGGAGATCCCTTGCTTGCTTGTGTACTTGTTCTTGTTGCATCATATAGGTTGCTCACCTAGTTGCATATCTAGACAACCTATTTTGATGCAAAGTTTAAATTGGTAAAGAAAAGCTAAAAATTGTTAGTTGCCTATTCACCCCCCCTCTAGTCAAATATATCAATCCTTTCAATTGGTATCAGAGCCTCGTCTCTTTCTTAAGGACTTTACCGTCCGAAGAGTATGGTTGACACCGTAGACGGTGAGGAGGAGCACTCCCCCCTCTAGTCAAATATATCAATCCTTTCAATTGGTATCAGAGCCTCATCTCTTTCTTAAGGACTTTACCGTCCGAAGAGTATGGTTGACACCGTAGACGGTGAGGAGGAGCACTCCGGTGCGAATCCAATCTCGTCTACGACCGATGGGGGAACCGCGGTCTCTCGTGAGGAATTCAATGTGGCTTTGGACACATTGAAAACCTCCATGATGACCGAGGTTGAAAGCATGTTTAATAAATTCTTAGAAGGGCTTAAACTATCTACTGCGCCGGTGAAAGTGGGTGATCCCACTAACAAGGTGACGGATGCTAACTCCGACAAGGGGGAAGCTACTAGTGAAAAGGCTCCTTCTTCTAGTGGTAATATTGGCAACGGCATCTTTGCCCATGTGGAACCTCCTCTTACCTATGGTGGACCGATTCCTTCCACTCATTTGAATCATGCCGGTCCTCCCCCTAAGATTGTAAAAAATGAGGACTTTGATTCTTGGGTTTATCGCTTTCAGCGTCATTTGAACCATGTTAAGACTAACCTCTGGAGAATCATTGAATAAGGTTTTTATCCGCATGACAGAAGCAACTTCACCTCTAGAGAAGCCGCGGACAATCAATTCAATGAGAATGCTCTCTTCATCATCCAAGATGCAATTCCACCCGAAGATCTTGCTCACATCCGGCCATTCACCATGGCCAAGGATGCATGGTGCCACGTTGTGTCCCTCTACCGGGGAAGCGCAAGCATTCAACGCTCCAACTATGAAGTGGTGCAAGATGAAGCCGATGAGTTTGCAATGAAAGAAGATGAAGAACCTCATGAGCTCTATCGGAGATTAACTACTCTCGCGGTCTCACTCCGAGATCATGGGAGAAAGGATACGGATGACAATTGGATCAAGCGCAAATTCCTCAAGGCCATGATGCCTTACCACAAGGCCATGTCCTCCGTCATTCGTCAAAGACCGGTGTCGGTGTCAAAACCGGCGGATCTCGGGTAGTGGGTCCCGAACTGTGCGTCTAGGCCGGATGGTAACAGGAGGCGGGAACATGATGTTTTACCCAGGTTCGGGCCCTCTTGATGGAGGTAAAACCCTACGTCCTGCTTGATTAATATTGATGATATGGGTAGTACAAGAGTAGATCTACCACGAGATCAAGGAGGCTAAACCCTAGAAGCTAGCCTATGGTATGATTGTTGTATATGGAGTTGATTGCCTACGGACTACAACCCTCCGGTTTATATAGACACCGGATAGGGTTAGGGTTACATAGAGTCGGTTACAATGGTAGGAGATCTTGAATATCCGCATCGCCAAGCTTGCCTTCCATGCCAAGGAAAGTCCCATCCGGACACGGGATGAAGTCTTCAATCTTGTATCTTCATAGTCCAGGAGTCCGGCTGAAGGTATAGTCCGGCTACCCGAACACCCCCTAATCCAGGACTCCCTCAGTAGCCCCTGAACCAGGCTTCAATGACGACGAGTCCGGCGCGCAAATTGTCTTCGGCATTGCAAGGCGGGTTCCTCCTCCAAGTCCTTTATAGAAGATTGTAAACACCAAGAGTAGTGTCCGGCTCTGCAAAATAAGCTTCCACATATTGCCATAGAGAGAATAATATTAACACAAATCAAATCTGCTGACGTATTCCGTAGTGCGTCATCACACTACAGCCAAGTCCTTCACTCGAATCGTTTTCACTTTTCCACCTCAGCGTTGTTTTGCGAGGCGGTTTCCTTGGCACGTCTTGTCAAAGCAGAGATCGTGTACCCCCCTTTTACTGGATTCTCATCAATACGGACGTGGGTAACCCAACCGCGCCACTTATCACGATGCTTGGGAGGCAAGCGAGTTTTACTAGGCAGGTGGGGACGCACAACCGCATCCGCCCATATAAGGGGACAAGGATCCACCTTTTTACCTATGCCTTCTTCCTCCTTTGCCTATCCATCTCCTGCGCACCCGAGCTCCAGCGCCCAAGCCCGCACTTCCCACCTCAACCTTCTCCAGCAATGTCCGGAGCGGGAGGCAAGTGGATGGTCTCCTCCGTCACGGAGGGTAAAGTCAAGAAGCTAAGGAAGGCCGGATACCTGTCCAAGGACATCGCGCACCGGCTTCCCGAAGAGGGGCAGCTTCTCCCCACCCCAAGGCCCCATGAGAGGGTAGTATTTCTCCCCCACTTCCTCCGCGGACTGGGTTTTCCACTCCACCCATTTGTCCGGGGGCTCATGTTCTACTACGGCCTGGATTTCCACGATCTGGCTCCGAACTTCATCCTCAACATCTCGGCGTTTATCCTCGTGTGCGAGGCTTTTCTCCGCGTCCGCACTCATTTCGGCCTCTGGCTCAAGACCTTCAACGTCAAGCCCAAGGTGGTGTGCGGCAGCCAGGCGGAGTGCGGAGGCGCCATGGTAGGCAAGATGGCCAACGTCCTATGGTTCGAGGGCTCTTTCGTGGAGACCCTAAAGGGATGGCAATCCGGGTGGTTTTATATCACCGAGCCGCGCGATCCGAAATGGACCGCAGCCCCCGAGTTCCGATCCGGACCCCCCACGCGGCTTATGTCCTGAAAAGAGACGGGCCTGTCATGGGGTGACGAAAAAGAGGTGACCGTATTGCAAACATGCATCCAGTCCCTGGTGAACAAGCCAGTCCGGCTTGTTAATGTAATCCAGGTTATGATCATCCGCCGGATCCTCCCGTGCCAACAACGGGATTTTAATCTGTGGGAGTTCGACCCGGCGCAGCATCAAACCCTCAGCAGGCTCTTCGACACAACGTACGAAGACGCCTGGAAGATGCTATTCAAGGGCGCCGAGGCTCCCGCATCCGCTTCCGAGGATCGCGGATACAGCTCGCAGCGTCGCGCTAGCGAGGTATGCCATCTACACCTTTTACAGGATGTTAAGCTTTTTCATAGTTTGACTCTATGCGGGATCTAAACTCCCTTACCTTTGACAGTCTTGGCGGGCGATATCCGGACCGATTAACTGTCCGGCTCCGCTGCTCGAAGACCCAGCACCAGCTCTACTAGCGAAGCTGCTGGTTCCAGCGCCTTATGTGGTGCCGGAGAAGAAGGCCAAGAAGAAGAAGACCACGGGACTCGAAAGAGTGCCCGCAACGTGGTGGTGTTGGACTCGTCATCTGACGAGTCCGAGATGACCTCCTCCCGCGAAAACGAGGAGGAGGAAGAAGAAAACTCTCCCCCCCCAGCGGAGGGAGGAGAGAAGAAGAAGGCCGCCCCAACGGGGGAGGCCGAGGGGTCTAGGAAAAGGAAGACCCCTCCGCCGGACTACGCCCCCAACACCGAAGAGGGCAAAGAGGAGTGGCCAAACACGGCCAAGCGTCTGGCGAAATCGTAAGTTCGGATATCAGAGTAACTCATGATGTTCCTTTATTGCACAGCTTTCCCTAATGTCGAATGTAATTATGCAGTCCGCCCCGGGCCGAATTCGATGAATCGTCGGGCGGCTCCCTGGACTCATCGGACGTGAACTCAGTTCCGCCCGCTGTCTCCCCCCGCACTGCAGACGACGCCGAAGTGGCGTCGCGACAAGCTCCGGGGCAGGAGGAGGTGGTCCCGGAGGAGCCGCAAGGCAACCTCCCGGACTCCAGGAGTGAAGGGGATAAGGCTCCCCAGGGCTCTCAGTCCGGCTTTGTGCCGGAAACCGCGCCGGAATCTTCCACAGTTCCAGACCGCGGTAGGCGAACTCCTTCCAAGAGGAGCAAGCCTTCTGAGCCGGCGGCCTCCGTCCAACCGAAGGTGCCGGACAATCTGCTGGAGGTGCTTGACGACGCCTCCATCGACGAGGGGCACCGTACTATTATGAGTACGGTGATCCAGAAGGTTCAGTCCGCCAAGAGCGGACTAACTGAAGCTTGCGCTAGCCTTCTAACAGGCTTCGAGGTAAGTAAAAAATATGTAAAAATATTACCGCATAGACAGTAGCCCCTGATGCTCTGTTTGGCGTTCGGAAAGAAAAGCCGAATAGAGGATCTATTAAATTTCGCAGGAGTCTAACAAAAAAGAGTCAATATGCGTATGCAGGCTTCGCTGCTATCCACCGCTGCACTGACTGCGGAGGTGGGTGTCCTGAAGCAGGACCTCGAGCGGACCGAGCAAGAGCTCGGCCTTGCCAAGCGACGGCTCGAGGAGGAAGAAGGTAAGAAATACCTTATAGAAAAAGTGCCTATAAAAAGGCTTGATTGCAAAAAGAGTAACAGGATTGTACTGCTTATTGTAGGGGCAACGACTGAGGTGGCGACCCTTAAGCAGGCGCTGTCTGAGGCCGAAAAGAAAACGGCCGCGGAGCACACCGAGCGAGACAGACTTGGGGCTTAGGTCGGCGAGGTGCAGCAAGAGCTTCAGGCTCTCATGAAAAAACATGAGAGTTTGGAGCTGGAGTCGAAGGCGCAAGCATCCGAGCTTGCCACGGCCCTAGAGGCTGCCAAGTCTGCCAAGGCCGAAGCCCAAAAGGCCCTCCAAGAGTTGGAGGAGACGAGGAAGATAGCAGTGGGTAAGGCATTCTTTATGCAAAGCAGAAATATAAAAGTGAACTACCTGTTACTTACCCGAATCCGGAGCTCTCCAGGGGCATTCGCAG
>NC_053023.1:389129390-389162936 GCF_003073215.2 Triticum urartu | reverse complement strand
TTTCATCCGAGGTCGTTTACTGCCTCAAAAACCTTGCCGGGGAAAGCTTGCCGCCGTGAACAGTAACCTTGCCGGGGAAAGCTTGCTGCCGTGAACAGTAACCTTGTCGGGGAAAGCTTGCCGCCGTGAACATTAACCTTGCCGGGGAAAGCTTGCCGCCGTGAACAGTAACCTTGCCGGGGGAGAGCTTGCCGCCGTGAACAGTAACCTGCCGGGGAAAGCTTGCCGCCGTGAACAGTAACCTGCCGGGGAAAGCTTGCCGCCGTGAACAGTAACCTGCCGGGGAAAGCTTGCCTCCGTGAACAGTAACCTTGCTGGGAAAGCTTGCTGCCGTGAACAGTAGAAACTGTCGAGGCCAATCCGACCAGATGCTGAAGATGGGCTCAAATACTTATCTAGATGGCTTCGGATGAAGAAGTGTTCAACACAGGAGTTGTTCGTAACGTCGAAACGGTCAACTTTGCTTTTGGAGTCATCATCATCCGACGTAGTATACGAGCTGCAGAGACGCTGCAAGAGTCGGACGGTCCAGTCAGCTACATGAACGAGTCCGACTCGAAATTAGAGATGACCCCGTGGAGTATACAAGATGGCCTTATTTGGAAAAGTGATCAACATACGGATTGTTGGCCTCGTCGAAGCACACATAATTGATATTTGAACCATCTCCATCGGAAGTCATATGCAGATTCCACAGCCCACGCAAGGAGCAAGACAGCAGATTGGACCAGATTCGGGCTGAATCCGAGTGGGACCAGAACTAGGATTCTAGGACGTGAATTGATGTAATTTTCTTGTAAGGAAAGCCTAGATAAATCATTTGCTTGTACGGGAAGTCCAGCCGCCTCTTATATATGTTGGGGGTGAAGGCCGATTAAAAAACACACAATTGAACAAATCAATATACTACTTTTCATATACGTTTTATCTCTCCACCGTTTTTCTATCTCGTTCTTCGCTGTTCTTCGTGTTTGAGAGCTGCGAATTCCGAGGCTCTAGGGGCGAGCGAATCGACCTAGGGCAGCCCATAGCCGCCGCACTCCCTGACGAGGTCCCTCCCGGGGGTGTGGGGTTTTCGGGTCTGCAAAAGCGCCCGTCGACTGTCTTGCGTATCGCGCTGTCGGTCGGGTCTCCTTCGACGTGAGCTGCGGTGCATCACCCCCAGCGTCGAGGGTACACGTGACATGTTCGTGTGTCAACACACACTTTTTGGCGACTCCGCTGGGGACGAAGATCAATCATCATCATCCACCATGACCGATCTTCCCAAGCCATCTGAGGTAGACGCCGATAACATCATTAAGCCCAGTCTTGATGAGATATCGGCCGATCATCGCCAAGTCTATGAGGAGTACAAGAAGGCGCGCGAGGAGAAGGACCTACAGGAGTTCCTTGCAAAATTCAAGAAAGATCGCCAAGGCAACGTCACTCCGATTGAAGAAATCAAGTTCCCTCCTCTTCAAACTGAACAGGTTAAACCCTCTGTAAGTACTGCCTTTTCTCCTGAGCAGTGGGCTGAGATTGAAAGTCGTATTGCTGATGGTAACAATCTAGTCTATCAAACTTTCATAGAAAATACTAATGCTCAGAAGAATACATCTCAATCATCTAGTGGTAATGATGGTGTAGCTGATAGTGTGCAAAACCCTAATCTGGCTTTACCTATTGCATCGACGCCTCCTGTGCCGATGGCTTATTATCCTACCCATACAAATCAGATTGTGACTGCACCCATCAACCCTATCATGAGCATGCCAGGTTCGGTGGCAGCACTGAACCAAACCCTACCTACACCTACAACCACTCGACCACTACCAAATTTTGGGTCGACATACATGCCACAATTCTTACCTACAACTAGTAACCCTACTCCTCCTATGCCACTGCCACAAGCATCATCGTCCACTATGGATGATGGTCTAACTAATCTTAGAGAGGAGATGGCTAAGATGCTTCGAGAGAATTTTGGAGTTGAGTTACCTCGGAATCGGATTTACCAAAAGCCGTACCCCGAGTACTTTGATGCCATCCAGTGCCCTCCAGGATATAAAATTCCAGATTTTGTTAAATTTAATGGAGAAGGCAAAAAAACCACATGGGAGCATGTTAGTCAATATTTAGCACAATTGGGTGAGGCAGGCTCATTGAACGAATTGAAAGTGCGTTTATTTCCTTTATCATTAACTGGTACCGCATTTTCATGGTTTTCTTCTTTACCCCATGGTTCCATTCGGGTTTGGTCGCAGCTAGAGCAGAAGTTTCATGATCACTTTTATAGCGGCGACAATGAACTCAAGTTGTCACATCTAACATCGGTTAAGCAGAAGCATGATGAATCGGTCTCCAATTACGTCAAGAGATTTAGAGAAACAAAAAACCGGTGTTTTAGTTTGGTGATAACCGAGAGAGACTTGGCAGACCTAGTGCTGAGTGGTTTGAGAACTCCCATCAGAGAAAAGCTAGAAGGCTATGAGTACTTAAATATCAACCAAGTCTTACAAAGGGCTTTGGCTCAGGAAAGCCGAAGCAAAGACCTCAAAGAAGTGCATAGATACAAAGCTGATCGTCCAAAGATGAATATGATCGAATATGATAGTGATCACTCGGACGATGAGGGTGATGTTTTTTCTACTGAATTTGTTTGGCCATCTAAGGCCAAACCATTTACTTGCAATGATCTGAAACCGATTCATAAGAATCGTGATGAAGAGATGAAGTTTACTTTTAACATTGCCAAGTGTGATAAAATATTTGATGCTTTGCTGCAAGCTAAAATTATTAGAATAACTCATACTTTGCCGCCATTTGAAGAGCTGAAACGGCACGCTTATTGCAAGTATCATAATTCTTTTTCTCATGCTACTAACAATTGCAATGTTTTTCGACGACAGATACAATCGGCCATTAATGACGGACGATTGAACTTTTCTGAAATGCAAGTTGATAAACAGCCTTTTCCAATGAATACCATGGATTTGGAGGGGAAGAAGCTACTCATTCGGCCGGAGGTAGCCGAATCTACTAATAAAGCTAATGTCATTGTCGGTGAGCCCAGGAAAGACAAGGAGGACAACAAGGTCTTGGGGAGACAGGTTGTGCTTGATAAGCAACCCGATGGCAAGGAAGTGATCAAAATCACCATCAAGAATCCTACACTCGGGGGGCAACCGCAAGTGCAAGAAAATACTCGTGTTAAATTTGTCAAGCCCAAGAGTCCAGAAGTTGGCAAGTGGAAGAAGAATGAAGCTAAAGTGCAGCGCAAGCGGATCAAGCCAACTTTTGATATGTTGCTGCCCAAGTATGCTAACCAGTCGGCCGGTTCTAGTTTCAATCGGCCGACTCATCTGAAACGACCAAGGTCACCATCAGCTGATATGTTCAGTCGGTATACAAAACCGAGTGGACCAAAGGCGCAATTTTCAGAAGAGCAGAGGCAATCTGTGTGGGATCGACTTGATTACTCATATAATGACCGACTCAACATCGGTGACTATCAGTCGGCTGGTCAAAATATGCGACCGAGTGGAAATTATCCGAGTGTAAGGATGCACCCAGGTGGAAGCTATCCGAGTGAAAAAATGTGGCCAAGTAGATTCCATCCGACTGGATTCCATCCGAGTGAATTCCATCCGAGTGACATCCATCCGAGTGGATTCCATCAGAGTAAAAAGCTATGCCCGAGTGGAAATTTCATGCATCCGGAAAGTCGAAAAGAATGGCGTGTTAAGTCACCAAGTGTTGCAGCAGTTGAGTCGGAAAAAAGCAAGGAGAAAACGGATGCCGACTCACTTATCTTGGGCACCAAAACATTTGCCATACAGCAGCCAATTGTGCATAGCAAACCGGCTGAGCCAATACTTTCTATTGCGCCAAAGCACTCGGCTGATGACCATGAAGCAAGCGCCAGCCGAGTAAAAACGAGAGATCCTAAATACACTCAGCCAAAGTGGTGTCCTCCAGGGCTAACAAAGACACAGAAGAGGAAACTACAGAGGTTAAGGAGCCAAGAGATGGCAGAACAAGAGGCTGAGAAGCAAAGGGATAAGTTGTTCAATGACACTCGGCCTATGGTACCTACAAAACAAGTGTGGAGGCCCAAACAAATATGAGATACAGTGGCCTCTACGCCTATCACAGCAGCACCTACACTACCAAAAAAGGACGACGCAATCATTGCATCGTCTACGTTACCTATTGCTTCCTCTTCACTCGGACAAATTTCTGAATCGGTGGATGCACTTGAGGAGGAGGCTGATATGTTGGACTATGAGTATACACCGGTTCATGAAGGTATGGATATCAATATGGTGTATTACTTGCCTGTTGAGTTTCGTGCTGTAGATGAGGAAGGGGAGGTGGCTCAGCTGGATTTTGGCCCTAAAAATGCGATATTCGAGAAGCCGAGAGAACCAGTAACGCATCTGAAACCATTATATCTCAGAGGTCATATCAATGGGTCGCCGCTCACTCGGATGCTTGTTGATGGTGGTGCTGTGGTAAACCTTATGCCCTATTCGGTCTTCAAGAAATTGGGTTTGCCTGATGAAGAATTGATCAAGACCAATATGGTGCTTAACGGGTTTGAAGGCAAAGAGAAAACTGAAGCCAAAGGTGTGATGTATGTGGAGCTTACAGTCGGAAGCAAAACTTTGGCTACTGCATTCTTTGTCGCTGAGGTGCAAGGTAACTACAACGTCATACTAGGCCGTGATTGGGTTCATGCAAATCAGTGCGTGCCATCCACTATGCACCAGTTTTTGATTCAGTGGGTTGATGATGAAGTGGAAGTCATTCATGTGGATAACTCGGCCTGTGTTGCTTTGGCCGATGCATCGGTGGATTGGCAACATCCCGATGCTACTTGCTTGACGGGATGTGACTTATCAGAGTTTGATTTTCTCAGCGCAACCAAGAATGGTTTTGTGCCAGTCTCTTTAAAGCCGACTGAATGCAATCGGCTCCAAGGTATGATATGTTTAAATGGATTCTAGCTCTGAGTGGTTACAAAAACGTCTTGTGAAATATCGGTCCAGCGAGAACGATATGTATGAGTCTATAGAGGAGTTGGATGACATGGATAAACTTGGACAAGGTTTTACGTCGGCCGATCCATTAGAAGAGATAGATATTGGAGATGGTTTAGTCACTCGACTGACATTTATAAACAAAAACTTGAAAGCCGATTGTAAAGCTAAGTTAATGGAGCTATTGAAAGAATATGTTTGTTGCTTTGCATGGGAATATCATGAGATGCCAGGGTTAAGCCGAGAGCTAGTGGAGCATCGGTTGCCTATAAAGGCCGGTTTTAGACTTTATAAACAGTCGGCCAGAAAATTTAATCTGAAAACATATGACCGGATCAAGGAAGAGATCGGTCGACTGCTTGAAGCTAATTTCATTTGACCTTGCAGGTACGCCGAGTGGATTTCTAACATTGTCCCAGTGGAGAAGAAAGGATCCGGCAAGTTGAGGGTGTGCATTGATTTCAGAGATTTGAATAGGGCTACACCCAAAGATGAGTATCCTATGCCAATAGCCGATATGCTTATTAATGATGCTTCTGGGCATAAGGTTATTAGCTTTCTAGATGGTAATGCCGGATACAATCAAATTTTTATGGCCAAAGAGGACATGTACAAGACTGCTTTTCGATGCCCTGGTTTCGTTGGTTTATTCGAGTGGACAGTGATGACATTCGGATTAAAAAATGCTGGAGCCACATATCAAAGGGCTATGAATTTGATTTTCCATGATTTACTCGGTATCATACTTGAAGTTTATATTGATGATATTGTTGTCAAATCGGATGCTTTTGAATCTCACTTGGCCGATTTGCGTTTAGCTTTTGAAAGAATGAAAAAGTATGGACTGAAGATGAATCCTTTGAAGTGTGCTTTTGGCGTGTCAGCTGGCAATTTTTTGGGTTTCATTATTCATGAAGATGGCATAGAGATTGATCCCAAAAAGATAGAGGCTATACAGAAAGTGGAGGCTCCAACATGCAAGAGAGATACGCAAAAGTTCCTTGGCAAGGTCAATTATTTGAGAAGGTTCATAGCTAATCTGTCAGGGAAGGTTGATGCATTTACTCCTATCCTTCGGTTAAAGGATGATGCTGATTTCACTTGGGGGGCAAAACAGCAAGAAGCATTTGATATGATCAAGAATTATTTGTGCACTCCTCCGGTGATGAGAGCACCCAAGCATAGGGAACCCTTCAGACTTTACATTGCAGCAGAGGAAGAAGTTATTGGTGCTGTTCTAAGTCAAGAGACCGAAGGAAAAGAGCATGCCATCACTTATTTGAGCCGCCGCTTATTGGACGCAGAGACAAGGTATACATTTGTTGAGAAATTATGTCTATGCTTATATTATGCTTGCACAAAACTGAGACATTATTTAGTGCTGAGTGCTTGTGTAGTAGCTTGTCAAACCGATGTCATTAAATACATGTTGCATAGGCCAATTCTTAGTGGTAGAATTGGCAAGTGGGCTTATGCTTTGATTGAATATGATTTGGCTTATGAATCTCTAAAGTCCATGAAAGGCCAAATTGTTGCTAATTTCATTGTTGAACATCGGATTAATGACAAGCATGATGTTGATATGAACCTTATTTCATTAGTACCATGGAGATTATACTTTGATGGGTCAGTTTGTAGCAATGGCCAAGGTGTTGGTATTGTTTATATATCTCCTCATGGTGCTGTTTTTGAAGCCTCATGCCGCTTAGAATATTTTTGCACAAACAATCAAGCCGAATATGAAGCATTGTTATTCGGCCTAGAGATGTTACTTGCTATAGGTGTTACACATATTGAGGCTTATGGTGATTCGTTACTAGTGGTACAGAAAATATCCAAAGTCTTTTAGTGTTTGGATGAATCACTTAATGTTTATCTTGATAAATGTCTAGATATAATCTCTACTTTGGATTGTTTTAGCATTGCACATGTATCTAGACATGACAACTGGAAAGCAAATGAGTTGGCACAACAAGCATCTGGATACCATGTTGATCATGGCATGTTTCATATTTCTCAAAATCCGATGGCTTGTCTTACCAGTATAGAAGAGGCCGAACCAGAACCCACTGATTCGGTCATTAACAAAAAATCTAGTGCAGGTGACAATTCCGACTGGAGGAAGCCCATTGTTGCTTACTTGCGTAATCCGAGTGAAAGGGTGGACAGGGCTGTTCGGCGTATGGCTTTTAAATATACTATGAGGGATGATGATCTTTATCGTCGAACAGTTGATGATGTTCTTTTAAAGTGCTTGGATGAGGACGAAGCAAGAGTTGCTATGGGAGGGGTACATGAAGGCATTTGTGGTACTCACCAGTCGGCTCCCAAGATGAAATGGTTATTACGACGTGCTAGGTTTTATTGGCCAACCATGATTAATGATTGCTTCAGATATTATAAAGGGTGCGAAGCTTGTCAAAAATTTGGTGATATTCAATTGGCTCCCGCTGCTATGTTGCATCCTATTATCAAGCCGTGGCCTTTCAGAGGATGGGGTTTAGACTTTATTGGGCAAATCCATCCGTCTTCTTCAAAGGGGCATCGGTTCGTATTGGTGGCAACTGATTATTTCACTAAGTGGTCTAAAGATGTACCTCTCAAGAACATGACGCATACGGAGGTAATTAAATTCATAACCGAGCACATTATTCATAGATTCGGTATTCCTCAAACGTTAACTACAGATCAAGGTTCATCTTTTATGTCACACCAAGTCAGAGAGTTTGCCGAATCTTATAACATAAAGTTGCTCAATTCCTCCCCATATTATGCCCAAGCTAATGGACAAGCTGAGTCTAGCAATAAAATTTTAATCAAGCTCATCAAGAAGAAGATTGAGGGTAATCCAAGGAGATGGCATGACTTGTTGTCTGAGGCATTATGGGCACATAGAATCTTAAGGCATGGTGCTATGAAAGTGACTCCATATGAGTTAGTATATGGTCAGGAGGCTGTTTTACCAGTGGAAGTAAATTTGAATGCTTTGAGAATAGCCAAACAAAATGATTTATCGGCAATAGACTTCTATAACTTGATGATGGACAACATTGATGAGGTTGCTGATAAACGTTTGGCTGCTTTGAATACCATAGAGAGAGATAAGTTGAGGGTGGCAAGGGCTTACAATAAGAAAGTCAAGTTGAAGAGTTTTCAAGTTGGTGATCTCGTCTGGAAAGTGATTCTACCGATTGGTTCAAGAGATAGAAAATTCGGGAAGTGGTCTCCAAGTTGGGAAGGTCCTTTTAGGATTACAAGAGTTGTTCCCGGAAATTCATATTTGGTGGAATCAATACAGGGGGCATTTTTACCTCGAGCTCTCAATGGCAAATATTTGAAGAAGTACCACCCGAGTGTGTGGCAGGAAGCCTAAGTAGGCAATGGCCGATATACGATTATCGCCCTTAGCACAAACATGGCCGATACATAATTATCGCCCTGAGAAGAATAGATGGCCGATGGAGTGTTGACATCATCCTTAGAACAAACATGGTGCAAATTATTTTTCGGCATGCAAGCTTTGCCGAAAAACAAGGGGGCCTGTGTTGACACCTGATTTTGGCACAATGCAGAATGCAATGGAGATGGCCTCAAATGACAAAATATTCTAAATGAGAAATTTCACATTGCCGAGTGGAACAACTTTGATGTTTGGACCATAATCATTCGGCATCATATCAAAGACCAAAACTACACTCAGATTGTCATGTTTAGGTGTTCTGAGTGCTTTTTGGTCAAGTACGCCTCCAGGACAATCTCGGATGAAGGAATGCTCTACATGAATTGTCTTCGCCTCATCGAATCGGTTGATTTTGATATAAAAATCATCTCAATCCGAGTTCGTATGCAAAAGTTAGAGCTATCTGGATGCAGCCCTGTCAAGAGGCGAAATATGACGCGGAAGACCAGACATGTCTTGGCAAGTGTCTGATATAATGCGTGAGTGTTTTGGCCCAGAAGATGGCCTCGAATCGGAAAATGTTCAACACGGAAGTTTTTCGTCTCGTCAAAACGGTCAACTTTGCTTGGACACATTTTCATCCGAGGTCGTTTACTGCCTCAAGTAACCTTGCTAGGGAAAGCTTGCCGCCGTGAACAGTAACCTTGCCGGGGAAAGCTTGCCGCCGTGAACAGTAACCTTGCCGGGGAAAGCTTGCCGCCGTGAACAGTAACCTTGCCGGGGAAAGCTTGCGCCGTGAACAGTAACCTTGCGGGGAATGCTTGCCGCCGTGAACAGTAACTTACCGGAGTGAGCGCTTGCAAACCCCAAAACTCACCATACACCGCCACACAAATCCCCCAGTGTACAAGTACCTGCGTTGGGATAATGCTTGCCGTTGTTGTTAATAGTTAATCCCCTGCCGCGGGGAAAGCTTGCCGCCGTGAACAGTAGCCTTGCCGGGGAAGAGAAGCTTGCCGCCGTGAACAGTAACCTTGCCGGGGAAAGCTTGCCGCCGTGAACAGTAACCTGCCGGGGAAAGCTTGCCGCCGTGAACAGTAACCTTGCCGGGAAAGCTTGCCGCCGTGAACAGTAGAAACTGTCGAGGCCAATCCGACCAGATGCTGAAGATGGGCTCAAATACTTATCTAGATGGCTTCGGATGAAGAAGTGTTCAACACAGGGAGTTGTTCGTAACGTCGAAACGGTTCAACTTTGCTTTTGGAGTCATCATCATCCGACGTAGTATACGACCTGCAGAGACGCTGCAAAAGTCGGACGGTCCAGTCAGCTACATGAACGAGTCCGACTCGAAATTAGAGATGACCCCGTGGAGTATTCAAGATGGCCTTATTTGGAAAAGTGATCAACATACGGATTGTTGGCCTCGTCGAAGCACACATAATTGATATTTCAACCGTCTCCATCGGAACTCATATGCAGATTCCACAGCCCACGCAAGGAGCAAGACAGCAGATTGGACCAGATTCGGGCTGAATCCGAGTGGGACCAGAACTAGGATTCTAGGACGTGAATTGATGTAATCTTTTTGTAAGGAAAGCCTAGATAAATCCTTTGCTTGTACGGGAAGTCCAGCCGCCTCTTATATATGTTGGGGTGACGGCCGATTGAACAACACACAATCGAACAAATCAATATACTAATTTTTCATCTACGTTTTATCTCTCCACCATTTTTCTATCTCGTTCTTCGCTGTTCTTCGTGTTTGAGAGCTGCGAATCCGAGGCTCTAGGGGCGAGCGAATCGACCTAGGGCAGCCCATAGCCGCCGCACTCCCTGACGGGGTCCCTCCCGGGGGTGTGGGGTTTTCGGGTCTGCAAAAGCGCCCGTCGACTGTCTTGCGTATCGCGCTGTCGGTCGGGTCTCCTTCGACGTGAGCTGCGGTGCATCACCCCCGGCGTCGAGGGTACACGTGACGTGTTCGTGTGTCAACAGCCTCGTCTATTTCTTATTGTGTAGGCTACGTTACCCGAACAAAATTCGCCCGGTCCAGGCAAGCAGTCTAGGATCCAGAATGAGGAAGCGCCGTTCCTAGCTCCCAGGATAAACGAGGTTTCCCATTTGCCTCAGTCCATAACGAACGCCATCGATAACGGATTAGAGAACTTTATCTGAATCTGCAGCCTCGGTTAAGCCTTGGGTTATTGCCGTGGGTGGGATCTTCACTCTTGTAGCCCCGGCAACACTGGTTTGTTCGGGCTGGTGGCCGCTGATGGTCCGTTCTCTTTCTTCAAATGCAGATTTCATCAAGGATATTCATGTGTCTCTTACGAACCAAGGATAGAATAGAATGAACAGATTAGTTTACGCACACTCGACTCTAGTGCTAGGGTATGTCGCTGCTGAGCACTATCAACCCTAACCAAAGGCGAGACTCGACTGCATGCATGCTATGACTTAGGGCGCCACGCTTCATTTACTTTATGCTCAGGGTCTGGCCTGGCTTTGTACGAAGGGTTACATGCCTTGCCAGCAAGGCTTGTACAAAAGGTTGGCTTGCCGGGAGGGGCAAGCTGCGCCTTATGGGTAAAACTTGCGAAGATGCTCGATGTTCCAGGAGTTGCTCACTGGAAGGCATCTTCGGTCTCCAGGCGGACTGCGCCGGCCTGGTGACTCGTATTACCCGATAAGGGCCTTCCCACTTTGGCGTCAACTTGTTGGATTCTTGGCCGATTGAACGCGCGAAGAACAAGGTCGCCTTCCTCAAAGCTTCGGGCATGAACCTTGCGGCTATGGTAGCGGCGCAAGGCTTGCTGGTAGCGTGCTGCTCTCACAGCCGCCCGAAGACGATCTTCCTCAAGGAGCGTTGCGTCATCTTGCCGCAATTGCTCTTGCTCAAGCTCGTCATAAGCGAGCATCGAGGTGACCCGTATATGAGTTCCAGTGGGGAGAACTGCTTCTGCCCCGTATACCAGGGCAAAGGGTGTCTGGCCGGTGGCTCGATTTGGTCGTTCGCTGTTGACACAAAGAACCGCGGCAATTCATCAAATCACGCCTTCCACTCTTGTGCAGGTCCTGTAAAGGTCTTTCGTTTTCAGGCTCGCAGCCTTCGCATTTTGCTCCTTCTCAGCATTTGACCATTGCTTCCTGGCCGTGCGATTGTAGCAACGAAGCTCAAATCACTTTCGTTGGCGATTGTCTTTCGTGATATATTGCCATGCAGAGGTGGGCTTGTAACAATGCGTTGTTGTTGATCGGTCGATAAACCCATGTGCGGCACACAACAACTTGGCATCACTACGCCCCTTGCCCACCCCGCCCCCCCTCACCCCCACCCCCCAGCATTGACGTGCCCTGACTATGGCTTGCTAACTTTTCCTTCACTACCTCTCATTCTGGCTACTGTGAACTGCTGACGGCGACTATCATGTACTCAAAGTCCCCCGCATGTGCAGAGTGTGATAAGGGCCCCCATATGTCGATCGCCCCAGACGAGAAGAGCCAGGATGAGAGGATATGGTTCGAAGGGCTTGAGTGCGCTAACATGAAGGTATCTTGAATGGAACTACACGATTACCTGGTGTTTTAGTTCGTCTGCTCCTGCCCCCCCCCCCCCCCACCTCCTCCCACCACCCGGCCGTCAGTGTGGCTCGGAAGAAACCTGCCGCACGCCGTTTGTCCGGGCATGTGCCTCAGAACGCCTATGTGGGACTCCACATCTGCGTCCATGTTATTTCTACCAACGCCCTGCAGTCCTTCTCTCTCCCACGGGGCGATAACACTCAATTTACATCGTTCGGGTCTTTTTCTCGCACTTTATATGGATCGTTCACTCGTGACGAACTTGATACATTTAGCACATACCAACGGCTACTTTATTTCTTGCTTCTTCATTCTTCCCCAGGACTTTCTGTTTGGAGGAATCTCGGTACCACGGCTGGCTGTTGCCATGTCGGAGCTTGGGGGCTTCGACGGTGAGGACAAAGGCATTTTTCTGTTTCATTATGGTACTGGGCCGTCTTTCCATCTCGAAGAGCTTGATCGAATCTACCGGAGTCTGAGTTGTTCCTATGGCGGGTCTCGCGTCTCCAGAAAATCTTTGCGGCGGCTTCCGGGGAGCTCCGCGGAAAGTATTGCGGGCTATTTTCTCTCTTTGGCTTTGCTTGTGTGGGTCATCACGGATGGCTTGGTCAGGCTACAGCCAACGGTACTTGGTTACAGGAGCTTTCGACCTCCCACGGTTAGCGCATTTCGACAGGTCATCGGTGATGCGTTCTCCGCCTCGTGAGCGAAGAGTTGTTCTGCTGTGTCTACGTCTCCAAAGAATGCTGCTTCCAGCTTCTTTCTACTTCATTCGTTATGTCTCCTTCATCACACGGGTCTAGTAATCTTTTTGTTGATTGTATTGACCGACAAGTTGCACGGTCGCCATCCTCGACATTGAGTTTCCTGATCTCTGAGGTCTGTCCGTGATATAAGGACGGCAGCAGCCCTCGTACTCATGCATGTATAAGTTCTTCGACGTTCTCCTTGGGAATGTGCATACTGACTACTTACTTGATGGTGCTCTGCTCCGTGTTCTGGGCTGCGACAAGCAAGTACGCTGCCCCGGGGCCCTGTAAAGAGATAGGCTCATCATAGTATCATGATCCAGCCGTCTAACTTTGCACTCCATTTGACGAGGTGCAATGAGCAGCTGTCTCTCCGATTTTCTCATCGCAGTCGTTGCTGGTCAGGTTCTCGCAATGAACTCAGCCAGGACCACTCCTACTCTGATTTGTCCGACCACCTAGTCTCTCAATTTGATGGTCCAACGGACACGTCCCAGTGCACTCTTACAATCCTTTCCCTCGGTTGCCATTCTGGGATTTATGCCATATCGTGCGGGGGAGGCGATAGTGACCCGACAGTGTTTTTCATGATGCACTGGATGTCATGACGATGCTTCTCGAGGCCTGGGGGGCGTATGAGCTCCGCTTCTCTGCACACCGGTCCCAGTCTATATTGTATCTAGCCCTGCCAGTCGAGGCGGACGTACAATGTAGACCGGGTGCTTGCTATTATTTTTCTGTTCTCTCGGCAAACTTTCGCTGGTTCGTGTCCGTCTTTATGTAATAGTAGACATTGTAGAATGTAGGTTTTATAGATATTTTTTTGACTATTTTAGGTGTTTTGAATAAAATAGAAGTAAGAAAATTTAGGGTAGAACTAGGGTAGTAGAATTTTTAGCAAGTGTTTAATAGAAATAGTTTATTTAGTAAGTGATTAATATAACTAGTTTATTTATAGTAAGTGCTTAATAGAACTAGTTTATTTAGAGTGCTTAATAGAACTAGTTTATTTATAGTAAGTGCTTAATAGAACTAGTTTATTTAGTAAGTAGTTAATAAAACTAGTTTATTTAGTAAGTAGTTATAAAACTAGTTTATTTAGTGTTAGGATTATATATAAGATATTTTGAAATGTTTTTTTCATATTTTGAACCATTGAAATGCAATGACCATCGATAAGTGGCCTATGTTTTGCCGGAGTGTTGATTAATTTCCGTTCCGGCAAATTTCAGGCTCGATATGTCCTTTTTTAGCAAAGGTCATGCCGGATTTTTTGGGTTTTGCTGTCGAGTTATAATCTTTGAATTTTGAACACATGGAGATGTCTGATGACGATGGGATCCCGGAGTGCGGGTACTGTTCGTGATTGACGGGGTTTCTGCGATAGGTTTCCTCACTGCAAAATGATTAGGTTTTTCGTGAAGCTGGAAGAGACCTTGAGTTTGTACGGTACTGCAACGACAAGCATTCATCGTAATTAATATCATCACTTGTGCTTCTTTTGTTCAGTGTAATTTATGGATTTTTTTACAAATTTGATTAGTACATCCCGTGCCAAGCTATACCATATGTATTGGAGAAGCTTGGTTTTGGTTTAGATGAACTTTGAGAATGTGGAGGCGAGGAGGGCTCACTTAAGAACTAAACATGGTTATGAGTTTTTGGTTAAGCTGTACAATGCGGTCGATCACTCCCATTTCGGTTGCTCTAATTGGGAAGCTCTCTGCAAGGCATATGGATTTGAGGAGGGAATGCGAATAAGATTTGATATTCGTCCCGAAGATTATATGATGATGATATATCGACATCTGGGTGGATGTGGATATGCCTCCAGTTTTGCCTAGATGTGAGTTTGTCAAACTAATTTGTTAAGTTCAGTAATTTATGTTGTTAATTTAAAAATATTTGGTGTTCGTCCGTACTAAACTTATTTATTTATAATTTTCAGCTTATTTCTTATCTTCAAGAAATACTCGGAAGGTAGTAGACAACACATACTACAGCTATGACTCCAAGCTTAATTGTGAGGAGAAAGGTTATCTTGTCTCATTCATAGAAGATGTTGAGGCCTTCAAAACCAGTCACTCTATCAGCCCAAATTATACTAGATACGTGCCACTAATCCATAAATTGTCTTGATGGTAACTTCATTGCCAAAAACTTGGTAAGATTTTATTAATGATAGTAACTTCATTGCATACATTATTCTTAAGTAAACTACATTGCTAACTATATATGTTACTATTAGTTTTTTGAACAGAGGCTCCCGAAGCAGGTTGTGCCTGACATGCTATTTATCGAAGGTGATATGCATATGGTTAGCTTACGACAACTCCTTCGAAGGCTTACCATACTGCATACTCGATTTCTTCAAATGATGGACAGGCTCAACAAGAATGCCCTGTTGGAAATATGCCCTAGAGGCAATAATAAAAGCATTATTATTATATTTCCTTGTTCATGATAATTGTCTTTATTCATGCTATAATTGTGTTATCCGGAAATCGTAATACATGTGTGAATAATAGACACCAACATGTCCCTAGTAAGCCTCTAGTTGACTAGCTCGTTGATCAACAGATAGTCATGGTTTCCTGACTATGGACATTGGATGTCATTGATAATGAGATCACATCATTAGGAGAATGATGTGATGGACAAGACCCAATCCTAAACATAGCATAAGATCGTATAGTTCGTTTGCTAGAGTTTTCCAATGTCAAGTATCTTTTCCTTAGACCATGAGATCGTGTAACTCCCGGATACCGTAGGAGTGCTTTGGGTGTACCAAACGTCACAACGTAACTGGGTGACTATAAAGGTATACTACGGGTATCTCCGAAAGTGTCTGTTGGGTTGACACGGATCAAGACTGGGATTTGTCACTCCGTATGACGGAGAGGTATCACTGGGCCCACTCGGTAATGCATCATCATAATGAGCTCAAAGTGACCAAGTGTCTGGTCACGGGATCATGCATTACGGTACGAGTAAAGTGACTTGCCGGTAACGAGATTGAACGAGGTATTGGGATACCGACGATCGAATCTCGGGCAAGTAACATACCGATTGACAAAGGGAATTGTATACGGGGTTGCTTTGAATCCTCGACATCGTGGTTCATCCGATGAGATCATCGTGGAGCATGTGGGAGCCAACATGGGTATCCAGATCCCGCTGTTGGTTATTGACCGGAGAGCGATCTCGGTCATGTCTACATGTCTCCCGAACCCGTAGGGTCTACACACTTAAGGTTCGGTGACGCTAGGGTTGTAGGGATATGTATATGCAGTAACCCGAATGTTGTTCGGAGTCCCGGATGAGATCCCGGACATCACGAGGAGTTCCGGAATGGTCCGGAGGTAAAGATTTATATATGGGAAGTCCTGTTTCGGCCATCGGGACAAGTTTCGGGGTCATCGGTATTGTACCGGGACCACCGGAAGGGTCCCGGGGGTCCATCGGGTGGGGCCACCTGTCCCGGGGGGCCACATGGGCTGTAGGGGGTGCACCTTGGCCTACATGGGCCAAGGGCACCAGCCCCAAGAGGCCCATGCGCCTAGGGTTTCAAGGAGGAAGAGTCCTAGGAGGGGAAGGCACCTCCTAGGTGCCTTGGGGAGGATGGATTCCTCCCCTTGGCCGCACCACCCTAGGAGATTAGATCTCCTAGGGCCGGCGCCCCCCCCCCCCTTGGCCCTCCTATATATAGTGGGGAGATGGAGGACTTCTTACCTTGATCTTTGGTGCCTCCCTCTCCCTCTCCAACACCTCCTCCTCCATAGTGCTTGGCGAAGCCCTGCCGGAGTACTGCAGCTCCATCACCACCACGCCGTCGTGCTGCTGCTGGAGCCATCTTCCTCAACCTCTCCTTCCCTCTTGCTGGATCAAGAAGAAGGAGACGTCACGCTGACCGTACGTGTGTTGAACGCGGAGGTGCCGTCCGTTCAGTGCTAGGATCTTCGGTGATTCGAATCATGTCGAGTACGACTCCCTCATCCCCGTTCTTTGAAAGCTTCTGCTCGCGATCTACAAGGTACGTAGATGCATCCAATCGCTCGTTGCTAGATGAACTCATAGATGGATCTTGGTGAAACCGTAGGAAAAATTTTGTTTTCTGCAACGTTCCCCAACAGTGGCATCATGAGCTAGGTCTATGCGTAGTTCTCTTGCACGAGTAGAACACAATTTGTTGTGGGCGTTGATGTTGTCAACTTTCTTGCCGCTACTAGTCTTATCTTGCTTCAACGGTATTGCGGGATGAAGCAGCCCGGACCAACCTTACACGTACGCTTACGTGAGACCGGTTCCACCGACTAACATGCACTAGTTGCATAAGGTGGTTGGCGGGTGTCTGTCTCTCCCACTTTAGTTGGAGCGGATTCGATGAAAAGGGGTCCTTATGAAGGGTAAATAGAAGTTGACAAATCACGTTGTGGCTTTCACGTAGGTAAGGAAACGTTCTTGCTAGAATCCTATTTCAGCCACGTAAAACTTGCAACAACAATTAGAGGACGTCTAACTTGTTTTTGCAGCAAGTGCTTTGTGATATGATATGGCCAAAGTTGTGATGAATGATCTATATGTAATGTATGAGATGTTCATGCTATTGTAATAGGAATCACGACTTGCATGTCGATGAGTATGACAACCGGCAGGAGCCATAGGAGTTGTCTTTATTTTTTGTATGACCTGCGTGTCATTGAGAAACGCCATGTAAATTACTTTACTTTATTGCTAAACGCGTTAGCCATAGTAGTAGAAGTAATAGTTGGCGAGCAACTTCATGGAGACACAATGATGGAGATCATGGTGTCATGCCGGTGACAAGATGATCATGGAGCCCCAAGATGGAGATCAAAGGAGCTATGTGATATTGGCCATATCATGTCACTATTATTATTTGATTGCATGTGATGTTTATCATGTTTTTCATCTTGTTTGCTTAGAACGACGGTAGTAAATAAGATGATCCCTCATAATAATTTCAAGAAAGTGTTCCCCCTAACTGTGCACCGTTGCGACAGTTCGTTGTTTCGAAGCACCACGTGATGATCGGGTGTGATAGGTTCTAACGTTCACATACAACGGGTGTAAGACAGATTTACAGATGCAAAACACTTAGGTTGACTTGACGAGCCTAGCATGTGTACAGACATGGCCTCGGAACACAGAAGACCGAAAGGTCGAGCATGAGTCGTATAGAAGATACGATCAACATGAAGATGTTCACCGACATTGACTAGTCCGTCTCACGTGATGATCGGACACGGCCTAGTTAACTCGGATCATGTTATACTTAGATGACAGGAGGGATGTCTATCTAAGTGGGAGTTCATTGAATAATTTGATTAGATGAACTTAATTATCATGAACTTAGTCTAAAATATTTACAATATGTCTTGTAGATCAAATGGCCAACGTAGTCCTCAACTTCAACGCGTTCCTAGAGAAAACCAAGCTGAAAGACGATGGCAGCAACTATACAGACTGGGTCTGGAACCTGAGGATCATCCTCATAGCTGCCAAGAAAGATTATGTCCTACAAGCACCGCTGGGTGACGCACCTGTTCTCCCTGCAGAACAAGACGTTATGAACGCTTGGCAGGCATGTACCGATGACTACTCCCTCGTTCAGTGCGGCATGCTTTACAGCTTAGAGCCGGGGCTCCAAAAACGTTTTGAGAGACACGGAGCATATGAGATGTTCGAAGAGCTGAAAATGGTTTTCCAAGCTCATGCCTGGGTCGAGAGATATGAAGTCTCCGACAAATTCTTCAGCTGTAAGATGGAGGAAAATAGTTCTGTCAGTGAGCACATACTCAAAATGTCTGGGTTGCATAACCGCTTGACTCAGCTGGGAGTTAATCTCCCGGATGACGCGGTCATTGACAGAATCCTTCAGTCGCTTCCACCGAGCTACAAGAGCTTTGTGATGAACTTCAATATGCAGGGGATGGAAAAGACCATTCCTGAAGTATTTGCAATGCTGAAATCAGCAGAGGTAGAAGTCAAAAAGGAACATCAAGTGTTGATGGTGAATAAAACCACTAAGTTCAAGAAAGGCAAGGGTAAGAAAACCTTCAAGAAAGACGGCAAGGGAGTTGCCACGCCCGGCAAGAAAGCTGCCGGGAAGAAGCCAAAGAATGGACCCAAGCCCGAGACTGAGTGCTTTTATTGCAAGGAAAGTGGTCACTGGAAGCGGAACTTCCCCAAATACTTAGCGGACAAGAAGGCCGGCAAAACGAAAGGTATATGTGATATACATGTAATTGATGTGTACCTTACCAGTACTCGTAGTAGCTCCTGGGTATTTGATACCGGTGCGGTTGCTCACATTTGTAACTCAAAACAGGAGCTGCGGAATAAGCGGAGACTGGCGAAGGACGAGGTGACGATGCGCGTCGGGAATGGTTCCAAAGTCGATGTGATCGCCGTCGGCACGCTACCTCTACATTTACCTACGGGATTAGTTTTGATCCTCAATAATTGTTATTTAGTGCCAAGTTTGAGCATGAACATTGTATCAGGATCTCGTTTAATACGAGATGGCTACTCATTTAAATCCGAGAATAATGGTTGTTCTATTTATATGAGAGATATGTTTTATGGTCATGCTCCGATGGTGAATGGTTTATTCTTAATGAATCTCGAGCGTAATGCTACACATATTCATAGTGTGAGTACCAAAAGATGTAAGGTTGATAATGATAGTCCCACATACTTGTGGCACTGCCGCCTTGGTCACATAGGTGTCAAACGCATGAAGAAGCTCCATGCTGATGGACTTTTAGAGTCTCTTGATTACGAATCATTTGACACGTGCGAACCATGCCTCATGGGTAAAATGACCAAGACTCCGTTCTCAGGAACAATGGAGCGAGCAACCAACTTATTGGAAATCATACATACTGATGTGTGCGGTCCAATGAGTGTTGAGGCTCGCGGTGGCTATCGTTATGTTCTCACCCTCACTGATGACTTGAGTAGATATGGGTATGTCTACTTAATGAAACACAACTCTGAGACCTTTGAAAAGTTCAAGGAATTTCAGAGTGAGGTTGAGAATCAATGTGACAGGAAAATCAAGTTCCTGCGATCAGATCGTGGAGGAGAATACTTGAGTCACGAGTTTGGCACACACTTAAGAAAATGTGGAATAGTTTCACAACTCACGCCGCCTGGGACACCTCAGCGTAATGGTGTGTCCGAACGTCGTAATCGCACTCTATTAGATATGGTGCGATCTATGATGTCTCTTGCCGATTTACCGTTATCTTTTTGGGGGTATGCTTTAGAGACTGTCGCATTCACTTTAAATAGGGCTCCGTCGAAATCCGTTGAGATGACACCGTTTGAATTATGGTTTGGGAAGAAACCTAAGATGTCATTTCTAAAAGTTTGGGGATGCGATGCTTATGTCAGGAAACTTCAACCTGAAAAGCTCGAACACAAGTCGGAAAAATGCGTCTTCATAGGATACCCTAAAGAAACTATTGGGTATACCTTCTACCTCAGATCCGAAGGCAAGATCTTTATTGCCAAGAATGGGTCCTTTCTAGAGAAAGAGTTTCTCTCGAAAGAAGTAAGTGGGAGGAAAGTAGAACTTGATGAAGTATTACCTCTTGAACCGGAAAATGGCGCAACTCAAGAAAATGTTCCTAAGGTGCCTGCACCGACTAGAGAGGAAGTTAATGATGATGATCAAGATACTTCTGATCAAGCTCCTACTGAAATTCGAAGGTCCACAAGGACACGTTCCGCACCAGAGTGGTACGGCAACCCTGTCTTGGAAATCATGTTGTTAGACAACGGTGAACCTTCGAACTATGAAGAAGCGATGGCGGGCCCGGATTCCGACAAATGGCTAGAAGCCATGAAATCCGAGATAGGATCCATGTATGAAAATGAAGTATGGACTTTGACTGACTTGCCCGTTGAGCGGCGAGCCATAGAAAATAAATGGATCTTTAAGAAGAAGACAGACGCGGATGGTAATGTGACCATCTATAAAGCTCGGCTTGTCGCTAAGGTTTATCGACAAGTTCAAGGGGTTGACTACGATCAGACTTTCTCACCGGTAGCGAAGCTAAAGTCTGTCCGAATCATGTTAGTGATTGCCGCATTCTATGATTATGAAATATGGCAAATGGACGTCAAAACAGCATTCCTTAATGGTTTCCTTAAGGAAGAATTGTATATGATGCAACCGGAAGGTTTTGTCGATCCTAAGAATGCTAACAAGGTGTGCAAGCTCCAACGCTCGATTTATGGGCTGGTGCAAGCGTCTCGGAGTTGGAACATTCGCTTTGATGAGATGATCAAAGCGTTTGGGTTTACACAGACTTATGGAGAAGCCTGTGTTTACAAGAAAGTGAGTGGGAGCTCTGTAGCATTTCTCATATTATATGTAGATGACATACTTTTGATGGGAAATGATATAGAACTCTTGGGCAGCATTAAGGCCTACTTGAATAAAAGTTTTTCAATGAAGGACCTTGGAGAAGCTGCTTATATATTAGGCATCAAGATCTATAGAGATAGATCAAGACGCCTCATAGGTCTTTCACAAAGCACATACCTTGATAAGATATTGAAGAAATTCAATATGGATCATTCTAAGAAGGGGTTCTTGCCTGTGTTACAAGGTGTGAAATTGAGCTCGGCTCAATGTCCGACCACGGCAGAAGATATAAAAGAGATGAGTGTCATCCCCTATGCCTCAGCCATAGGTTCTATTATGTATGCCATGCTGTGTACCAGACCTGATGTAAACCTTGCCATAAGTTTGGTAGGAAGGTACCAAAGTAATCCCGGCAAGGAACACTGGACAGCGGTCAAGAATATCCTGAAGTACCTGAAAAGGACTAAGGAAATGTTTCTCGTTTATGGAGGTGACGAAGAGCTCGTCGTAAAGGGTTACGTCGATGCTAGCTTCGACACAGATCAGGATGACTCTAAGTCACAAATCGGATACGTGTATATTTTGAATGGTGGGGCAGTAAGCTGGTGCAGTTGCAAGCAGAGCGTCGTGGCGGGATCTACACGTGAAGCGGAGTACATGGCAGCCTCGGAGGCAGCACATGAAGCAATTTGGGTGAAGGAGTTCATCACCGACCTAGGAGTCATACCCAATGCGTCGGGGCCGATCAAGCTCTTCTGTGACAACACTGGAGCTATTGCTCTAGCCAAGGAGCCCAGGTTTCACAAGAAGACAAGGCACATCAAGCGTCACTTCAACTCCATTCATGAAAATGTTCAAGATGGAGACATAGATATTTGTAAAGTACACACGGACCTGAATGTAGCAGATCCGTTGACTAAACCTCTCCCTAGAGCAAAACATGATCAACACCAGAATTCCATGGGTGTTCGATTCATCACAATGTAACTAGATTATTGACTCTAGTGCAAGTGGGAGACTGTTGGAAATATGCCCTAGAGGCAATAATAAAAGCATTATTATTATATTTCCTTGTTCATGATAATTGTCTTTATTCATGCTATAATTGTATTATCCGGAAATCGTAATACATGTGTGAATAATAGACACCAACATGTCCCTAGTAAGCCTCTAGTTGACTAGCTCGTTGATCAACAGATGGTCATGGTTTCCTGACTATGGACATTGGATGTCATTGATAACGAGATCACATCATTAGGAGAATGATGTGATGGACAAGACCCAATCCTAAACATAGCATAAGATCGTATAGTTCGTTTGCTAGAGTTTTCCAATGTCAAGTATCTTTTCCTTAGACCATGAGATCGTGTAACTCCCAGATACCATAGGAGTGCTTTGGGTGTGCCAACGTCACAACGTAACTAGGTGACTATAAAGGTATACTACGGGTATCTCCGAAAGTGTCTGTTGGGTTGACACGGATCAAGATTGGGATTTGTCACGCCGTATGACGGAGAGGTATCACTGGGCCCACTCGGTAATGCATCATCATAATGAGCTCAAAGTGACCAAGTGTCTAGTCACGGGATCATGCATTACGGTACGAGTAAAGTGACTTGCCGGTAACGAGATTGAACGAGGTATTGGGATACCGATGATCGAATCTCGGGCAAGTAACATACCGATTAACAAAGGGAATTGTATACGGGGTTGCTTGAATCCTCGACATCGTGGTTCATCCGATGAGATCATCGAGGAGCATGTGGGAGCCAACATGGGTATCCAGATCCCGCTGTTGGTTATTGACCGGAGAGCGATCTCGGTCATGTCTACATGTCTCCCGAACCCGTAGGGTCTACACACTTAAGGTTCGGTGACGCTATGGTTGTAGGGATATGTATATGCAGTAACCCGAATGTTGTTCGGAGTCCCGGATGAGATCCCGGACATCACGAGGAGTTCCGGAATGGTCCGGAGGTAAAGATTTATATATGGGAAGTCCTGTTTCGGCCATCGGGACAAGTTTCGGGGTCAGGTATTGTACCGGGACCACCGGAAGGGTCCCGGGGGTCCACCGGGTGGGGCCACCTGCCCCGGGGGGCCACATGGGCTGTAGGGGGTGCGCCTTGGCCTATATGGGCCAAGGGCACCAGCCCCAAGAGGCCCATGCGCCTAGAGATAAAAAAAGGGGAAGAGTCCTAAAGGGGGAAGGCACCCCTAGGTGCCTTGGGGAGGAGGGAGTCCTCCCTTGGCCGCACCCCCCTAGGAGATTAGATCTCCTAGGGCCGGCGCCTCCCCCTTGGACTCCCTATATATAGTGGGGGAAGGAGGGCTTTCTATGCCTTTGGTGCCTCCCTCTCCCTCTCCAACATCCTCCTCCTCCATAGTGCTTGGCGAAGCCCTGCGGAGTACTGCAGCTCCACCACCACGCCGTCGTGCTGCTGCTGGAGCCATCTTCCTCAACCTCTCCTCTTGCTGGATCAAGAAGAAGGAGACGTTATGCTGACCGTACGTGTGTTGAACGCGGAGGTGCCGTCCGTTCGGCTGCTAGGATCTCCGGTGATTTGGATCACGTCGAGTACGCCTTCCTCATCCCCGTTCTTTGAACGCTTCCGTGCGTGATCTACAAAGGTATGTAGATGCATCCAATCTCGTTCTAGATGAACTTAGATGGATCTTGGTGAAACCGTAGGAAAATTTTTGTTTGCTCAAAATCAAAGAATGGAGCAAAGTGATGAATGCGCACACGCAAATAATTGGAGACAAAATGAATGTGCGCAAGCCACAAGTTGGAGATAGGTTTATGTCCATTCTCCATTATGGAGAAGGACCGGTTTATCTGTTTTATGGTATTTTAGCTAGGAGAGAGGAGTAGGTCCTAAGTATTAAGAACAATTAGTTAGTGTTGATTATATTGACTATGATGAGATGAGAAGTTTATTATGTGCTACAATGTCTTAGACTTGATGGTGATGCTGAGTAGGAGTAGTGATTATGAGTACTATGATGATGATGATGAGAGAGTTGTTATTATAACTAGTGACGAAGTTGTTATATGATGTCATGGACGAAAATGATGATTATGAGGAGTTATATGACAATGATATATTATGATGATAAGTTGTTAATGATATTATGATGATGATGATAAGTTATTATGTCATTGGGTGAAAGAACCGCCGATTAGTTTCAAATGGATGGATCCAAAGTGACCATTGGTTACTTTGGATCCATGCACTTGAAACTAATCCAAGGTTCTTTCACCTAGTGATTTAATAACTCATTATGATGTAAAATCTCTAAATTGCTACTGTATGAAAAATTGTATACAGGTATATGAATACGACCTAAAATTCAAAAGAAATGGAATAGGGAATAATAGTAGTAGTTGTTTTCGAAAGCGCTACTAATAATTAGCAGTAGCGATTGACTTGGAAAGCTACTACTAAGTAGATATAGCAGTAGCGAGTGCCAGTAGGCGCTACTGCTAAGCATTAGCTGTAGCGCCTTATCAGTAGCGCGCTTACCCGTACTGATAGGCCAAAAACCAGCGCTACTGCTAGGCTTTTCCCTATAGTGATAGTTACAAATTGTAAATGGTGGATAGTGAAGAACAGTTGATCAACGAACCCCGAGACGTGCCTCTCCTAGGATCCAAAAGAAAGTTGGGTAACGTCTGTCACGATACGAATGAGTTTTTTCTAAGAAGGATCTTTCGAGAGAGAGTTTCTCTTGTGAAAGAATAGTGGGAGAAGTAGAACTTGACGGAGTAATTGTACTTTGTCGAGACGACGACTATGGAATCATTAGTTGCGGGGCGCGAGTTGAGACGAAGAGTCGGATTTCAGAGACAAGCGGTTCGTTACAGGTCGTGCCGGCGGAATGCGTAAACTAGTCCTGCTGGTGGATGTATTCAGTGTCGTGTTCTTGCTAGCTAACGGGGTGTAGTGCCAGAAGACGAAGTCCCTTCGTCCTCGTCTTTTATAGGAAAGGGGTGCCGTGGCACATCGCGTGAAGTCTATCAGTATAGGTTTATCCTCGATTACAGACAAATGCTTTATGCCTGTTGGTCTCTAGCTTATACGGACGGAAGGGCGTCGTCGTCCTATGCTGGCTGCCGCCCAGGCCAACAGTGCGTGTGCGCATGTAGGCAGGAGCCAGCTGAGGGGCGCGTGGTGGAGCTCATGAAGATTGATGCACACCGGTGTTGCTGAGTTGGGTAGAAGCCGTGCCAGCGTAGGTGCACATGCCAACTGGTTAGCTACCAGGGACGGTTGGTGGACTATTGATCGGCGGGCGTAGTGTGGCCGATGATGCTTTTGAGGGGCCTTGCGCGGCAAGGCTTGCCTGGACCCGCAAGGCCTTGCCGGGCGTGTGTGTCCCGGCAAGGCGCTTGCGGGGGTCTGTGATCTGGTGAATCGCCAAGGTGCGTCTTCTGGTGTACCATCTGATCTAGTGTGTTAATGATCTTTAAGGAAGATCTGCACGCCATCTGGAGGTGCTCCAATTTTTTGCCTCACGTGTTACAGTCAGAGCGTCAGTGGCGCGCGTCCGATGGGTGAGGCTGGCCAAAGCTTGCAGGCGCGAGGCCGCAAGTCTGTTTCGCGTCCTATTTCTTGTCTGCAGTGGTTGACATACTGGTGCTCTGGCTCCTTTTTGCCCCTGCTAGGTGGCCGTGGGCTTCTGACTTGCGGTCACAGTAAAGGGTCATAAGGTTGCCTATTTTTGTGATTCGAACGGTCCCGACTCGGCCACATAACGCAACACGGTTGTGCAGGCAGAACGTGCTGCAGCGGACTGCTTTTCACCGTAGTATTTCGTTGCTGGCTTTCATACTGTTTGAAGGCGGGAGAAGCGGCGGAGTGGAAGGCATGCTGGGGTGGTTCCTGGCATCGCTGTGGAGTTATGGAAGGAGGCGCCGGTTCCGTAAAAAGGGATACCGTGCGTGCTCACTTTTACCTTCCCTGTGCTTCATCTAGAGACAGCCTTTTTTCTCCTCTCGCTTGCTTGGTGCGCGCTGTGTTTCGTCGGCTAGTCCGCTTCCTCAGCTCCATGGCGGCAAATCACAAGGGCAAGGGGCGGCCAAGGACGCGGGGAAAGCCGTTGAAAGCCGGTTGGCTGCAGCGATCATTGCATTTTTCGACGGTTTAACGTTGAGGCTCTTCAAAGATATTGCAAACTGTGGTAGAAAGAGGTCCAGAGAAATGACATGACGGTGTTATGTGAAGGAAATATGCCCTAGAGGCAATAATAAAGTTATTATTTATTTCCTTATATCATGATAAATGTTTATTATTCATGCTAGAATTGTATTAACCGGAAACATAATACATGTGTGAATACATAGACAAACAGAGTGTCACTAGTATGCCTCTACCTTGACTAGCTCGTTAATCAAAGATGGTTATGTTTCCTAACCATGGACAAAGAGTTGTTATTTGATTAACGGGATCACATCATTAGTTGAATGATCTGATTGACATGACCCATTCCATTAGCTTAGCACCCGATCGTTTAGTATGTTGCTATTGCTTTCTTCATGACTTATACATGTTCCTATGACTATGAGATTATGCAACTCCCGTTTGCCAGAGGAAAACTTTGTGTGCTACCAAACGTCACAACGTAACTGGGTGATTATAAAGGAGCTCTACAGGTGTCTCCAAAGGTACATGTTGGGTTGGCGTATTTCGAGATTAGGATTTGTCACTCCGATTGTCGGAGAGGTATCTCTGGGCCCTCTCGGTAATGCACATCACTTAAGCCTTGCAAGCATTGCAACTAATTAGTTAGTTGCGGGATGATGTATTACAGCACGTGTAAAGAGACTTGCCGGTAACGAGATTGAACTAGGTATGGGATACCGACGATCGAATCTCGGGCAAGTAACATACCGATGACAAAGGGAACAACGTATGTTGTTATGCGGTCTGACCGATAAAATATCTTTGTAGAATATGTAGGAGCCAATATGAGCATCCAGGTTCCGCTATTGGTTATTGACCGGAGACGTGTATCGGTCATGTCTAGATTGTTCTCGAACCCGTAGGGTCCGCACGCTTAAGGTTACGATGACAGTTATATTATGAGTTTATGCATTTTGATGTACCGAAGGTTGTTCAGAGTCCCGGATGTGATCACGGACATGACAAGGAGTCTCAAAATGGTCAAGACATAAAGATTGATATATTGGAAGCCTATGTTTGGATATCGGAAGTGTTCCGGGTGAAATCGGGATTTTACCGGAGTACGGGGAGGTTACCGAAACCACCCGGGAGGTATATGGGCCTTAGTGGGCCTTAGTGGAAGAAGAGTAGAGGCGGCCAGGGCTGGGCCGCGCGCCCCTCCACCCCTAGTCCGAATAGGACAAGGAGAGAGGGGGCCGGCGCCCTCCTCCTTCTCTCTCTCTCTTTTCCCACCTCACGAATCCTATTCCAACTAGGAAAGGGAGGGAGTAGGACTCCTCCTGGCACGCCACACCTTGGCCGGCCGGCCCCCCTTCCTTGAACCTTTATATACGGAGGCAGGGGCACCCCCTAGAGACACAAGTTGATCCACGTGATCATATTCTTAGCCGTGTGCGGTGCCCCCTTCCACCATAGTCCTCGATAATATTGTAGCAGTGCTTAGGCGAAGCCCTGCGACAGTAGTACATCAAGATCATCACCACGCCGTCGTGCTGACGGAACTCTTCCCCGACACTTTGCTGGATCGAAGTCCGGGGATCGTCATCGAGCTGAACGTGTGCTAGAACTCGGAGGTGCCGTAGTTTCGGTGCTTGATCGGTCGGGCCGTGGAGACGTACGACTACATCAACCAAACGCTTCCGTTGTCGATCTACAAGGGCACGTAGATCATACTCTCCCCTCTCGTTGCTATGCATCACCATGATCTTGCGTGTGCGTAGGAATTTTTTTGAAATTACTACGTTCCCCAACAGTGGTATCAGAGCCTAGGTTTTATATGTTGATGTTATTTGCACGAGTAGAACACAAGTGAGTTGTGGGCGATATAAGTCATACTGCTTACCAGCATGTCATACTTTGGTTCGGCGGTATTGTTGGACGAAGCGGCCCGGACCGACATTACGCGTACTCTTACGCGAGACCGGTTCTCCCGACGTGCTTTGCACATAGGTGGCTTGCGGGTGACAGTTTCTCCTACTTTAGTTGAACCGAGTATGGCTACGCCCGGTCCTTGTGAAGGTTAAAACAGCACCAACTTGACAAACTATCGTTGTGGTTTTGATGCGTAGGTAAGATTGGTTCTTGCTTAAGCCCGTAGCAGCCACGTAAAACATGCAACAACAAAGTAGAGGACGTCTAACTTGTTTTTGCAGGGCATGTTGTGATGTGATATGGTCAAGACATGATGCTAAATTTTATTGTATGAGATGATCATGTTTTGTAACCGAGTTATCGGCAACTGGCAGGAGCCATATGGTTGTCGCTTTATTGTATGCAATGCAATCGCGCTATAATGCTTTACTTTATCACTAAGCGGTAGCGATAGTCGTGGAAGCATAAGATTGGCGAGACGACAATGATGCTACGATGGAGATCAAGGTGTCGCGCTGGTGACGATGGTGATCATGACGGTGCTTCGGAGATGGAGATCACAAGCACAAGATGATGATGGCCATATCATATCACTTATATTGATTGCATGTGATGTTTATCTTTTATGCATCTTATCTTGCTTTGATTGACGGTAGCATTATAAGATGATCTCTCACTAATTATCAAGAAGTGTTCTCCCTGAGTATGCACCGTTGCGAAAGTTCTTCGTCCTGAGACACCACGTGATGATCGGGTGTGATAGGCTCTACGTTCAAATACAACGGGTGCAAAACAGTTGCACACGCGGAATACTCAGGTTATACTTGACGAGCCAAGCATATACAGATATGGCCTCGGAACACGGAGACCGAAAGGTCGAGCGTGAATCATATAGTAGATATGATCAACATAGTGATGTTCACCAATGAAACTACTCCATCTCACGTGATGATCGGACATGGTTTAGTTGATTTGGATCACATAATCACTTAGAGGATTAGAGGGATCTCTACCTAAGTGGGAGTTCTTAAGTAATATGATTAATTGAACTTAAATTTATTCATGAACTTAGTCCTGGTAGTATTTTGCAAATAATGTTGTAGATCAATAGCTCGCATTGTTGCTTCCCTGTGTTTGTTTTGATATGTTCCTAGAGAAAATTGTGTTGAAAGATGTTAGTAGCAATGATGCGGATTGGATCCGTGATCTGAGGTTTATCCTCATTGCTGCACAGAAAAATTATGTCCTTGATGCACCACTAGGTGACAGACCTATTGCAGGAGCAGATGCAAACGTTATGAATGTTTGACTGGCTCAAAATGATGACTACTTAATAGTTTAGTGCACCATGCTTAACAGCTTAGAATCGGGACTTCAAAGACGTTTTGAACATCATAGAGCATATGAGATGTTCCAGGAGTTGAAGTTAATATTTCAAGCAAATACCCGAGTTGAGAGATATGAAGTCTCCAACAAGTTCTATAGCTAAAAGATGGAGGAGAATCGCTCAACTAGTGAGCATGTGCCCAGATTGTCTGAGTACTACAATCGCTTGAATCAAGTGGGAGTTAATCTTCCAGATAAGATAGTGATTGATAGAATTCTCTAGTCACCATCACCAAGTTAGTAGAACTTCATGATGAACTATGATATGCAAGGGATAACGGAAACGATTCCCAAGCTCTTCGTAATGCGGAAATTGATGAAGGTAGAAATCGAGAAAAACATCAAGTATTGATGGTAGACAAGACCACTAGTTTCAAGAAAAGGGCAGAGGGAAGAAGGGGAACTTCAAGAAGAACAGCAAGCATGTTACTGCTCAAGTGAAGAAGCTCAAGTCTGGTCCTAAGCCTGAGACTAAGTGTTTCTACTGCAAAGGGACTGGTCACTGGAAGCGGAACTACCCCAAGTGATTGGCAGATAAGAAGGATGGCAAAGTGAACATAAGTGTATTTGATATACATGTTATTGATGTGTACTTTACTAGTGTTTATGGCAACCCCTCAGTATTTGATACTAGTTCAGTTGCTAAGATTAGTAACTCGAAACGGGAGTTGTAGAATAAACAGAGACTAGTTAAGGGTGAAGTGACGATGTGTGTTGGAAGTGGTTCCAAGATTGATATGATCATCATCGCACACTCCCTATACTTTCGGGATTAGTGTTGAATCTGAATAAGTGTTATTTGGTGTTTGCGTTAAGCATGAATATGATTTGATCATGTTTATTGTAATACGGTTATTCATTTAAGTAAGAGAATAAATTGTTGTTCTGTTTACATGAATAAAACCTTATATGGTTACACACCCAATGAAAATAGTTCGTTGGACCTCGATCGTAGTGATACACATAATCATAATATTGACACCAAAAGATGCAAAGTTAATAATGATAGTGTAACTTATTTGTAGCACTGCCGTTTAGGTCATATTGGTGTAAAGCGCAAGAAGAAACTCCATGCTGATGGGATTTTGGAATCACTTGATTATGAATCACTTGATGCTTGCGAACCATGCCTCATGGGCAAGATGACTAAGACTCCGTTCTCCGGAGCGAGCAACTGACTTATTGGAAATAATACATACTGATGTATGCGGTCCGATGAGTGTTAAGGCTCACGGCAAGTATCGTTATTTTCTGAACTTCACAGATGATTTGAGCAGATATGGGTATATCTACTTGATGAAACATAAGTCTGAAACATTTGAAAAGTTCAAAGAATTTCAGAGTGAAGTGGAAAATCATCGTGACAAGAAAATAAAGTTTCTACGATCTGATCACGGAGACAAATATTAGAGTTACGAGTTTGGTCTTCAATTAAAACAATGTGGAATAGTTTCACAAACTCATGCCACATGGAACACCACAGCATAATGGTGTGTCCGAACGTCATAACCGTACTTTATTGGATATAGTGCAATCTATGATGTCTCTTACCGATTTACCACTATCGTTTTGAGGTTATGCATTAGAGACAGCTGCATTCACGTTAATAGGTCACCATCTAAATCCGTTGAGACGACACCATATGAACTATGGTTTGGCAAGAAACCTAAGCTGTCGTTTCTTAAAGTTTGGGACTGCGATGCTTATGTGAAAAAGTTTCAACATGATAAGCTCGAACCCAAATTGGAGAAGTAAATCTTCATAGGATATCCAAAGGAAACTATTGGATACACCTTCTATCACAGATCCGAAGGCAAGACTTTTGTTGCTAAATTCGGAAACTTTCTGGAGAAGGAGTTTCTCTCGAAAGAAGTGAGTGGGAGGAAAGTAAAAAACTTGGTAAGGTAATTGTACCTTCTCCCTTATTGGAAAGTAGTTCATCACAAAAATATGTTCCTGTGACTACTACACCAATTAGTGAGGAAGGTAATGATGATGATCATGTAACTTCAGATCAAGTTACTACCGAATCTCACAGGTAAACCAGAGTGAGATCCGCGCCAGAGTGGTACTGTAATCCTGTTCTGGAAGTCATGTTACTAGACCATGACGAACTTGCGAACTATGAGGAAGCGATGATGAGCCCAGATTCCGCAAAATGGCTCGAGGCCATGAAATCTGAGATGGGATCCATGTATGAGAACAAAGTATGGACTTTGGTTGACTTGCCCGCTGATCAGCAAGCAATTGAGAATAAATGGATCTTCAAGAGGAAGACGGACGCTGATAGTAGTGTTACTATCTACAAAGCTAGAATTGTCGCAAAAGGTTTTCGACAAGTTCAAGGTGTTGACTACGATGAGAGTTTCTCACTCGTATCTATGCTTAAATCTGTCCGAATCATGTTACCAATTGTCGCATTTTATGAAATCTGGCAAATGGATAACAAAACTGCAATCCTTAATGGATTTCTTAAAGAAGAGTTGTATATGATGCAACCAGAAGTTTTTGTCAATCCTAAAGGTGTTAACAAAATATGCAAACTCCAGCGATCCATCTATGGACTGGTGTAAGCATCTCGGAGTTGGAATATACGCTTTGATAAGTTGATCAAAGCATATAGTTTTATACAGACTTGTGGTGAAGCCTGTATTTACAAGAAAGTGAGTGGGAGCACTACAACATTTCTAATAAGTATATGTGAATGACATATTGTTGATCGGAAATAATGTAGAATTATTCTGCAAAGCATAAAGGAGTGTTTGAAAGGAGTTTTTTCAAAGAAAGACCTCGGTGAAGTTGCTTACATATTGAGCATCAAGATCTATAGAGATAGATCAAGACGCTTGATAAGGTTTTTCAATAAATACATACCTTGACAAGATTTTGAAGTAGTTCAAAATGGAACAGACAAAGAAAGAGTTTCTTGCCTATGTTACAAGGTGTGAAATTGAGTAGGACTCAAAGCCGGACCACGGCAGAAGATAGAAAGAGAATGAATGTCATTCCCTATGCCTTGGTCATAGGTTCTATAAAGTATGCCATGCTGTGTACCAAATCTATTGTATACCCTACCACTGAGTTTGGCAAGGGAGTACAATAGTGATCTAGGAGTAGATCACTGGACAGCGGTCAAAATTATCCTTAGTGGAATAAGGATATGTTTCTCGATTATGAAAGTGAAAAAAGGTTCATCGTAAAGGGTTACGTCGATGCAAGTTTTGACACTAATCTAGATGAATCTAAGTCTCAATCTAGATACATATTGAAAGTGGGAGCAATTATCTAGAGTAGCTCCGTGCAGAGCATTGTTGACATAAATATTTGCAAAATACTTACGGATCTGAATATAACAGACCCGGTGACTAAAATTATCTCACAAGCAAAACATGATCACACCTTAGTTCTCTTTGGGTGTTAATCACACAGCGATGTGAACTAGATTACTGACTCTAGTAAACCCTTTGGGTGTTGGTCACATATCGATGTGGACTATGGGTGTTAATCACATGGTGATGAGAACTATTGCTATTAAATCACATGGCGATGTGAACTAGATTATTGACTCTAGTGCAAGTGGGAGACTGAAGGAAATATGCCTTAGAGGCAATAATAAAGTTATTATTTATTTCCTTATATCATGATAAATTTTTATTATTCATGCTAGAATTGTATTAACCGGAAACATAATACATGTGTGAATACATAAACAAACAGAGTGTCACTAGTATGCCTCTACTTGACTAGCTCGTTAATCAAAGATGGTTATGTTTCCTAACCATGGACAAAGAGTTGTTATTTGATTAACGGGATCACATCATTAGTTGAATGATCTGATTGACATGACCCATTCCATTAGCTTAGCACCCGATCGTTTAGTATGTTGCTATTGCTTTCTTCATGACTTATACATGTTCCTATGACTATGAGATTATGCAACTCCCGT